>NC_064921.1:761785143-762088173 GCF_023897955.1 Schistocerca gregaria
AGAAATGGGCGGTTCAGGCAATATGTGGTGTAAGTTCATGAACCACTTGTCAACACCTTTTCACGAGTCTGTGTATTTTGACATTGCACTCTCAATATATATATATTCCTTAATGTCATTTCTTGTTAACAATATTAGCTTATTCGCTACAAAAAGCAGCTTCCACTCAGTTAATACTCGGCAGAAATCAAACTTGGAGAAAGGTGTGCAGTACACTGCTGCTTCCATTTTCAGTAAGTGTGGTGTAACTTTTGCATTTCTTACTTTTATGTTTTCGTTTTCTTTAAAGGCAAAGAGAAAAGGTGAAGTGGTAGCCCAGCATAGAGCCTGGCCTACATCATGTATCTATGATTTTCAAATGTTAAAAAAATATAAGATGTTTTTCCTGTTCCTGGGTAAGAGGAAGGACTCGCTCTCTGTTAATGAATGAAGGTAGATGCATGTTATTTTAGAGCACAATTGGAGATGGTCATTTTAGTTATGTGAATAAGTGAAAAGTCTGTATTTTTATGTGCATTGAAGAAAAGAATATAGTATTATTTGCTAACTGAAAGATTGTATCAGTCATTATTCCAAGTAGTACTGTAATTAGAAGAACTGAAGCCCACCTGTGTACATCTGAGTTTTCACAAAGATACAATTAACATAATACTGACATGGTCAAGATTTTGTATGTGGATATAGCGATTGGACATAATATTATTAACAGGTAAGTGCAAATCTACGCCAAGAAAAAGAATATTTCGTTACTGCAGAACCAATATGAACTAATATGAATCCATCTGCAGGTATAGCCCAGCTTATTGTGCTTGTTGGAGTGCCGAAAAATTAATCTCATTAATTCAATATATCGAAACGCTTTTTTAAATATATTTTTATTATATTATAAAGTGGCGGCAAGTGACAGGCACGATATGTAGTGGGAAAAACTGAGAGCACTAGTATCGTTAAGACAATGAATATACATGTATGTTAATAATTTCTTTATGTTCCATGTACGTTGATGCCATGATGGAGACGATGATGTAACACTGTAAAATCACTAACTGAAAGAATAAATAATAAATAAATTAGAAGGAAGAAGACAACAATACCAAGAGTGGATAAAAAAGCACAATAGACGGAGTACCAGCCACAAGACAACAATAAGATAGGACCGCGCAATGCATGTAGAAAAAGCGTTCCTAGGAGACCTATTAGAAAATCCAAGCCCCTATTTCCTAAAATCCAGAACCTAAAGCTTCAGAGGTTAACGCTATTGCAACCGAGTAGAGAGAATGACATTTCTTTATTACTACAAAAAGCATACTGAGTGAACAACAATTGTGACTACAATTACATATAGCTGTTATGTACTCTGTTGCGTGGAAGTAAAATCCAAACAGAGAAATATTAATTTTTGTAACTGTAGAGACGTAAGGATTTGTATAATGGATGGACAAAACAATAAGGGAATGTCTTCCAAAATCTAAATGCCAATGTAGTAGCCTCCAATTTGCAAAACGCAGCTATGAGTGGTTTGGAACCATCAAGCAATGATTATTTGGATGCTGGGCGCGACATGCCATTGTTGCATTCAACGCCCGTGAATACGGAAAATTTCATTTTAAGTAATATGTTGATTACAGTAGACTTAATGACACCTCAAGGCAAAGGAATATTTTAAATGAAAGTAGTATGCGTAGTACAGACGCAGATGCTGACAAGCGTAGGCCAGAAGTGACTAGGGAAGATATGCAAGCCATATTTCGAGCCTTAACAGACATAAATTCAAAGATGGCGAGTTTAGACACAATACAAACAAACATGAATAATATGAAAGCAGGCATGATCACAGCAAATTCAAAAATGTTGAGCTTAGAAACAATACAAGCAGACATGACCACAGTAATGTATAAAGATGGTGTACGAAAGAACAGATACCATCTTCATATAGTTAAGGCTAACCAGTCATTGACCTTCTTCTTGTGTGTGGATGCACACGCATTGCCCAAACTCTTGCGGGACTCGGTCAGATTGTAAAAGTAATGAGTGTAGTGGGCAGGAGCACTACGAGTGTAGTGTGTCGACATCAAGCTGGGAATGTGGGTCTCATGGGGAGCATTCAAGGGACAAAACCCTGCAGTCGCACTATCCTCTGTGCCCTCGGTGGCTCAGATGCATAGAGCATCTGCCATGTTAGCAGGAGATCCCAGGTTCGAGCTCCAGTCGGGGCACACATTTTCAACTGTCCTCATTGATGTATATCAACGCAAATCGACATCTTAGGGTCTTGATTTAATTAACATTTCATTGACCACAGTTAAGTCCGAGATAGTGGAGGTAAATACAAACATGACACACATTTCAGACGAGGTAAAAAATTTGGGCACAAAATTCAATAATCTGGATACGAAGTTCACACAGCAGATTGTGGAGTTTTTCACAGAAGTGGATTGGAAAATTAACGAACAAGTACAAACTTCAGTTCATGATGTAAGTGTGAAATTAAAAGGCATAGTGGAAATAAAATTTAAAACACTCACATGCACGTATGGACGGGAGCTATCCGGAATCAGAGAAACTGTGGATAATTTAAAGGTAATGCAAAAAATACGCAGGTTAACATAGATAATGTACAGTCACAAGTAGTGAAGCTGGTTTCTTTCTGTGACGACTAACCAGAAAATGTAGAGAAAAATCATAATGGAGATAGGATTAGTTAAGTTAGAACATAAGAGAATCAAATCAGAGATTTTTAACTTTACGAAACAGTCCAGGATAATACAAAAGATGAAAATACAACGTTCAGGGAAAAATGCGTACGTGGTGTGGAAGTGGTAAAGGGAGTAATGGGGGAAGACGAAGAAGATCTTTTAAAACGCGTAGAACATGATATCAAACAGGTAGAACAAAAGTTAATGGATGAAATAGTTAACAAACAAACTATGGTAATATAGCCAGGGGCGGTAAGCGGAGCTATAAACAACCGTCCGCCAGTGAGTAAAATTAGTGGCGCGGACAACAATACCCAACCCACGCAGCGCGACCGAGTGCCGACACGCAACGCGAGCAACAGGCAAAACTTTTGTTAAACAGATATGTCATCAGTAAATGATGTTTCGTCCTTCTAGACAGCGTTGTTAATGGAAGAGAGTTTAATGAAACATCGTCAGTTTCCCGTATATTCAAATGAAACAAAGCGAACGCACCCGGTAGTGTTTGCCCGAACCTTTAGGAATGTACTGCCTAGGACTTGGACAGAAGATCAAAAGATCAAATATGTGGTAGGACACACAGAAGGTGACGCCCTTTTGTGGCCTATCTTGATGTCGTAACTCTGCGAGACATATGATCAATTGGAGAATGCGTTTTTAGATGAATACTGGTCAACAGCTATCCAGGAGAGATTAACATGGGAGATATTTAACCCAGTATTGTATAATCCAAAATTCGGGGGGCTAAGAAACTATTTTGAAACATATCTAAACAAGACCCACTACTCAAATAATCCTATACCTCATGTCGATGTACTGAAAATCTTAAAGAACAAATTGCCTGCAAAAGTTAGGGAAAGACTAGTAACCATTCCAGAATATGAGCTCGAGTATCATCTCTCAATGCTCGACTCAATAGATCTAATTCATGAAGATCGGTAGGAAAATAAATATCAGCCTCATAGGTATGGCAATGGCCGAGATAGGAGAAATTCGAGAGAAAACTTTGATACTAGGTGACAAGGAAATGCCAGTTACCAGTATTGGAATGTGTAACACAGGGATCTGAGAGAGAACCAGCAGCCCGTACAGTCAAACTGAAACAACTGGAACAGGAACTGGCAAGCACGTGAACATATGGTGTGCATAGTAGGAGTGACAGCAGAATATGAAACAATACCTTTACTACCCCTGAGGAAATAATAATCGAGCAGGAATATAGGAAGAAGGTAATGAATTGCCAGTGTGCCACAGTAACAATATTAGCGACATAGACACTAACACGAGCAGAAATAGAAAGGTGGAAGTGGACACTGAAACAAACTTACATGTACAGCATATCCATAATATATTTTTAAGGTATGATAAGGAAGCAGAAATGAAAGAAGATTTGAGCACTGGAAAGTCAAATTATTCAAGCAACAATAAAGATAAAGGTAGGAAACATAGATGTACCAGTTGTTTTGGATACGGGCACGTCAACAAACCTGATGACAACCAGATTGTTTAAAGAGATAATGCAGGAAGTAAATATACCCACACTACCCATAGAGAACTGTAAGGTTGTAATGGCGATGGGAAGTAAATCTAAAGTTATAAAATTACAGTCCAACATACGCATTAGCGTATGTGGTGTAATTTTTCAGTGTACTTTCTTGTTGGTAGACAAACTTATAGTGAACTGTATACTTGGTATGGAGGTGTTCAGAAGATATGGGGTCAAAATAGACATCGGCAGTGGAGAATGTCAATTTCACGTAGGAGAGCACACACTAACAGTGGACATAATAATAATAACACTGACAGTGGACTTAATAATAACTACAATGACAAATCAGACTAGGCAGATACCTGACATTAATGCTGAACTCATCTAGCCTCAAATCTTAATGGCAAATAAAATGGAACTTGATGATGCTGGCGGGGAGATCCTCAATGAGCAAACAGTAGACAGTAAAATACGTAAATCCACTTGTCTTAACAATGAACAGTGAAGTGGATTGACAAAATTACTCTTTAAATATCATAGCATTTTTCGTAAACAACCCAGTGTTATTAAGGGGTATGAATACAAAATCGAAGTGTACCCACATGAAATCTACTGTAGAACGTCATATGGCACTCCTTGGGCAAAGAAAGAGGCAGTAAGACAAGAAACAGAGAGGTTGATTAGATGGAAGGTTATTGAAACATCGCACTCGCCTTACTGCAGTCCGATTCTCACAGTTGGTAAAACTGACGGAACGGTGCGGTTGGTGTTAGATGAAAAACCAAATCATCGTTCCTATAAGAACAAGTTCAAGGAACTTAGAAGAGCAGTTATTAAAGTTTCATGGTGTTAGGCACTTAACATCCCTCGATTTGAAGACTTCTTCCTGGCAAATTTTGTTACATGAAGAGAGTAGAAAGTATACAGCTTTCATAAATGCCGGGAGGAGCTACTTGTTTAGGGTGCTACCTTTCGGATTAAACGTTAGCGCTGGTGTATTTATTGAAGCATTAGACAGAGTACTTGGACCAGAATTGCTTATCCAGGTTACACTCTACATTGATGATCTATTAATTGCGACTCAGATATGGGGTAAACTAGTAAGTATTTTGGAAAAGGTTTTTCAAAACTTTGATGAATAAGATGTCACAGTTAACTTTAAAAAGTTTGAATTCGGAAAAGACAAAATAAAAGTCTTAGGACATATCATTTCAACAGTAGGAATTCTACCTGACCCTAGTAAACTACATGCAATATGCGATTTCCCAACACCCTACACAAAGAAACAATTGAAAGGTTTCCTGGGACTGGCTTTGTTTTTCAGGAAATTTCTACCACAACAATTGTTGAACAGTAGTTCACTATTAAACTTAACTGCGTAAAAAACACAGTTTGCTGTGGACTAAAGAATGCTAAAATGATTTTCAGCAGATGAAGCAGGCGCTGATTAACGCATCTATCCTTAAACACCCAGGTATGGAGTAGGAGTTTTGTTTAAGCACCATTGCTTATTATCAGGGGCACGGTGCGTGTCTGTTTCAAATAATAACAAAGATGGTAAAGAAGAAGTCAATATAATCAGTTTTGTTAGTAGAAGCCTCACAGAATGTGAAAGATCTTATTCTGTAACTGAGATAGAAGCGTTAGCGGTAGTTTGGGTGACATCTCGTAAAATCGGGTGTACTGCCGCTGGTCCGCGTCTTCCCAACACGATATTTCGACGTCGTAACTCGGCGTCTTCATCAGGTGTTCCCTGAGAACACCTGATGAAGACGCCGAGTTACGACGTCGAAATATCGTGTTGGGAAGACGCGGACCACCGGCAGTACACCCGATTTTACGAGATGTCAACAAATCGCCGGGAAAGTCTTAGAAATTACATTGGTAGTTTGGGTGTTTCGTAAATTTCAATATTACCTTTGGGGAAAACATACTAAAGATTACTGTGATCATCAAGCTTTGTCCTTTCTTCTCACATGTAAGTTGCTACATAAGAGTACAGCGAGGTGGTGCATGCATGTATGTAGTTTGATTTTGAAACAGAATAGGGGAACAGAATGTTTTGGCAGATGCACTAACATGATTACCCCAAAGCCTCGCCGATTTCCACGGGTTAGGGGAACAAACATCAGATTTCTAGGTACTTTTAATAAATGATGGAACTTTTAAACATGCTAAACTTGCAGGAAGAAGATCCGAGATGGAGCAAGGTAATAAAAAATTTCGTCTAGAACACACGAACATTTAGAGCAGTATTACATTATACATAATGGCGTTCTTTTTCATAGAAGAGATCGACTAATGGATAAGTGGTGTGTGTTAATACCTCATGAATATGTGGACAACTTAATTCAACACATGCACCGCACATGGGGACACTAAGGAGTGCTAAAGCGTGCTGCCAAAATTTCTGCGTATTGTATTTCCCTATTATGACGCGAGAGCAAGTTATCAGACGCTGTGCGGCTTGTCAAAAAGTCAAGCCTCAGTAAAGGGCATGTCTTAACGTACTACACCCAATAATACCAAAAGAACCAAGGGATCTTGTATCTATTGACGCTGCAGGACCTTATCTCTGAGCCCACGGCGGGGTAAAATACATTGTAGCCCTGTACGACGTTTTTAGTAAGTATCTCAAGCTATACACAGCCAAAACAATTAGGTCTGGACCAATTATAAGGCGGATTGTAGAAGACTATGTACCATGTGTTGGGAAACCTCGCGCAGTACTAACTGATAAAGCATCAAATTATACAGGTGACCAATGGAAATCATTTTTGAAATCACAAAACATTCATCATATTTTATTATCCAAGTTCCACTCGGAAGCAAGCGCTGTCGAACGGTGCTTTCGTGAATTTAATAGGTTTATCTGGACATATATACCAAAGAATCAAAAGAAATGAATAGAATACCTGGGTCCATTTCGGCATATAGTATATCTCCTAATGCACACCTCAACAGGGTACACACTGGCCGAACTTATGTTTGAAAAGGTGGAACTAGATGAATGGGCAAAGCTGATACCTCCATTAGGGCACAAAGACGTAGTCTTAGATGAGGAAGTATAATGAGCGCTAATAACACTGGAAGGGCAAGCTCATATAAGGAAAGAAATTTACGAAAGGAAACTGAAAAACGTTACAGAATTCCAGATTGGACAGGAGGTACTACTAAGAAGTCATTCAAAATAATCGAGGTTAAAAGCAATTAATAAAAAATGGCAATTGTTATATTGTTATATGTTGGTCCATATATCATTGTTGGCGCGCCACATCCTGGGTGCTACTTGACAAGAAATATAAAAAATGGTAAAGCAAAAGGAATGAATCCACATAAAGATTTGCGGAAATTTATTAAATGAAAATTCAAGTCTCGTTCTTTCATTATCTGTTATATCATTGAAACACATGAAGGTAAGAGGTTTGTCGCCCTTTGACAAATAAACTGACTGGCTCTCAGTCCCTCTCCAGCTAGGCGGTACAGCACTCATTTTTCCGGTACCCTCTCCCTCTCCTACTATCCTGTCTAGCCAATAAGGAATGTTAAATTTTCTTCTACTATCTAGCATGCATAGAATGACGTACAACCTAGTGAATAGAAATTTTCCTTGTATTTTGATATTGTACTTTCTTAAGGTTTAAACATCTGCAGAAGCAAAGAAAATCTTTCTATATTCCTTACGGAATCACGGAATATACAACAAGAACTAAAACAACTACACACAATACTGAACGAGTGAAAATAATTAGATGTCGTAGTTATACTACATCAGGCGAAAAAAACTTTAAAAAGAGTTATGGAAAAGAAAGGAATCCACAGCGCATGAGCTTTAAGTGAGAGTCATGAGTGGGGAAGTGTACTGAGATGTGCAGCCGTGCTTAAAGCGGAGTGTACATTAACAACTATATGCGAAGTGCCTGACTGACAATATGTACACTTAATAGAATGCGTTAAGCACAGAATGTAAGAACCAAGCGACCTGCATACAACATGTAAGTAAGTGACGATGAGAAATGTAGAATGGAATATACACACACAGAAAAATGCATGTGACTGAGACGTAAACTATAAAATAAAATATCACACAAGATTTAGCAAGAGGAGCAGCTGTGCACTTATAGAACTACATTCCTTTACAGACAACATTAGAAAGTAGCGAGCTTAATGTACATGGAGAATACATACACACAAATCTGCTGTTACAGAGCTCATTTATGTTAGTTGCTATTAATTACATGGTACCTTATAGGAAAAGCCTAAGCAGCAAAATAAAATTGTGAACATGAACCAAACAACACGCGAAAGATAAGCTAACTAAATACGAAAACCAACCAAACCACACAATGTAATTACATGAACTTAAATAAAATAACTGTGGTAAGTACTGTATATTTAAAAAGCAGTATGGAGGATTAAATGAAATTCACTGCTGGATAATACTAGGAAATAGAGGGAGTGTGAGAGATTTTAGATTCAACTGGAGGAATTAATTAGTTAATCTACATTTGTGGTGACATACCATACACAGAGTGAAATTAGGTAGAGAATGAAAGTGTACTAGAGTAATCTGAGTTTATTTATACTTGTGGGAAGAAATAAATAGGGTAGTAATGCTAGTGTGAGAACGCCCCAGGTAAGATATGGGTATAAATGTAGATTTATGTGGAAGATTTTTAATGAATAATTATGTGGGTATATGGCGATGAATATGAAGATTAATATTACAGAGATACTAGGAAAGGGCCATGAAGGCGATGTAAGAAAGAATAGATTATATAGTTTTAAGTCTTAGAATGAATGATTGTATGAGTGTGGAAAGTGAAGTATGACGATATGTGTACGGTAAGTAACTGTGAAATCGAAGATCTCGAAGAAGCAGAGAAGAGTAAAGAAGTAACAGTGAAGTGAATAGTAACAAAGGTACACGGCACATTTAACATACACCACAGCATAGTCATTTGCTTTGCATACATCAGAATGTAAAACAAATTACTATGAAAAATATTTCCTTAGAGACCGTTACAGCTAGAACAATTATAAGGTGAATGTAAATGAAAATATGATATGCAATTCGTAGGAGGGATGAACACAAAATGCAGTGAAAAAATATTTTCTACACTGAGCTCTTGACACATGGAGAAGCTTAAGCATCTTCTTCCTTAGTGGGAATTAATTATGAGTGGAATTACACATGACAAAAATACAGTAAAATTACCGGTCACACGTTACAAAGGTAAACAAGTGTATGCCGTAGCACCAATAAGGCGGAAATGTAGCTTGAAATACATGTACATGAATGTGAATTATTACGACGATTCACCAGAAGTGATGAAGTCAGGATTGTCAATGGATAAAACATCCCCCATACTCGCTGACAAACGAGCACTTGTCAGTATTGTACATAGTAAGAAGGTTTATCATATGCCAAGGAAAGAATAAATACACTAACGGTGCACTACAAGTATCGATTCTAGAAGTGGCTTGATCTCTGAAGCAGACCCTAGCAAATCCCATTTTTTCCATTAGTGAGTAGTGCTGGAACGTATTTTCTACGTGTAGCTATGAAGGTAAAAATGCGCAGAAGGTTGGTCCTGCACAACAAGAAAAGAAACTGCAAAAATTCAGAATAAATGCAAGATTCCTTCTAATTTACTTATTAGTGTATAAAATGGTGCCTAACATGGAGCCTATATATGAAATGTGAATGTGAAATGGACATTTATTTGTGAACTTTAATATTGTCGATGTCTATGACTACGTAAAATGTATGTATTAATTTCAATGTGTAGCTGTGAAGGTAAAAACGCGCAGGAGGTCTGTCCTGCAAGACAAGAAATGAAAATGAAAATTTTCAGAAAAAATGCAAGATTCCTTCTGATTTACATATTAATATGTAAGATGATGCACGTCATGGAGTCTATATATGAAATATGAATGTGAATTGGACATTTATTTATCAGCTTTATTATTGTCAATGTCTGCGTCTATGTAAATGAGTGTACTATAGTGAATTTTATGTAAAATTTTATTCTTGAAGAAGAACCATTTATGGATGTATGTGAAGTGGAACGAGATCGGACGAGTAAAATACTGGCACATGGGAAGTGATATAAAAATAGTAAGGCTTGATAATAGTGACAATAAAGGCTGAGCTGTGATAAGAGTAAATGCTACAGTAAATCGAAGTGAATACAGTGAGTGTGATGCTTGTGCGACAGAGAAATCAGAAGAAATCCATATAACCACTAGTTTATATGTGAAGATCGCCGAACTGCAATGCACAGTGGAAGATAATGACGAGTTCTGCATTGTTGCCCATACCTTGAATGGAAATGGAAATTCTGTGTGGCAAGGGCCTCCCGTCGGGTAGATGGTTCGCCTGGTACAAGTCTTTCGAGTTGACGCCAGGTTGGCGACTTGCGTGCCGATGGGGATGAAATGATAAGGACAACACAACACCCAGCCCCTGAGCGAAGAAAATCTCTGACTCAGCGAGGACCCAAACACGGACCGCTAGGTATGACATTCTGTTGCGCTGACCACACAGCTACCAGGGGCAGACACCTTCAATTCCACTGGCTGAAAACCTCATCCAGGTATTGGTATTGGTGTTCTTCGGGTTGAGCGTTGGAGCTGAATCTGTCGTATCCAGTCGCCAGACTGGAGGGCATATACAACACTGACTTCATAGGCCTGGAGCAACGTCACTGCGGCAGGCGCGTTAAACAATGAGCTGCTGCTGGCAGTGAAGAATTAGATAGCATATGCCGAAAGGACACCTCCTCAGAATTGCCAATGAGCCGAAAGCAAGCGAGAAAAACAATTTTTAAGAATAGGATGGAAGGACGATTTAAGAAATTTAAAATGTTTCTCCTGTACACACCGTACAGCTTAACAAATGTTAGGATGAATAACAGGCTAAGACGTTAGTACAACATAGACGTGCAATTATGTAATAGAAACATATGTGAATGTTTTTATATGTATGAATAGGCAATAGACAAAGAAATGAAGCTTTGTAGATACACTTGTAACAGCATAAGGGTATTAAAACTCCACTGACGTACTACACTAAGTGACCAAACTGTGAACCCCACTGTAAATAAGGCTACTGTATACTGTCTCTCTAAATAAAGAGACTTATTTCCGACAGTATACAATAGGGGGCAATTGTGATGTACCTTTTGCATTTCTTGCTTTTATGTTTTCGTTTTCTTTAAAGGCAAAGAGAAAACGTGAAGCGGTAGCCCAGTGTAGAGCCTGCGCCTATGTCATGTATTCTTTATTTTCAAATGTTAAAAAAGCGTAAAATATTTTTCCTGTTCCTGGGTAAGAGAAAGGACTCACTCTCTGCTAATGGTAGATGCACGTTATTTTAGAGCTTAATCAGGGGTAGCAATTTTAGTTACATGAATAAGTGAAAAATCTGTATTTTTTATGTGCATCAAAGAAAAGCATATAGAATTATTTACTAACTGAAAGATTGTATGAGTCATTATTCCAAATAGTACTGCAATAAGAAGAACTGAGGAGTATTAACAAAGATCAGATTAACACAACATGGACACAGTCAAGATTTTGTAGATGGATACGGCGATCGGAAGTAGTGTTATTAATTAGTAAGCACAAATCCATGGCAAGAAAAAGAATATTTCGTTCATGCAGAACTAATATTAATCCATTTACAGGCATAACACAGCGTATTGTGCTTGTCCGAGTGACGAAAAATTAATCTCCTGAATTCCATATATCCAGACTTCTTTTCATATTTTTTTTTATGTTGTATAAGGTACCACTCGAATTCAAAAATCTTAGCAGTACTCCCCGCGCTTTCAAATCGAAACTGAAGAGTTTCCTCATGGGTCACTCCTTCTATTCTGACGAGGAGTTCCTTGAAAAATTAAGCTGATTCTTCTTGTATTGTTGATTGTGTTTAATGAAATTTATGGATTGACTTTTTTCGAGTTCATAAACATTTCATTTTTCACTGTTATTACTTTTATGTTGTAATTTCATGTACTGAGAAGTTCCATGACCTTGGAGACTTGCTCCTCAATTTGGTCCTATGGAACTTGACCTGTAAATAAATAAATAAGTAAACCGTTGCTCCAGAATTGTAAATGATTGATCTGGAAGTGTTTGTCACGACTTAACTTGTGTTTGTTCAGAATTACTTCATCCTTTTCGCCATTGTGTGTCGAGAAACATTTTCCTTTGGAGATGTCGATTATTATGTCTTTCTCTCTCAGGAAATCTACCGATTATCAAGTAATCAGTAACTAAATGATCAGTTACTAGGAAACAGGTGTTCCATCACCCCCTTTCCCAGCTCAATTATCATAAAAATCTGCATTCTAGCCCCATGTGACTTAACGTCTTCTGCACTCGCGATTCAGCATTTCTGAACAGGAAAATATGGAATGGAGTCTAATTCTCTTATATTCGTACGCAAAATTATATGATACAGCATATATTGCGACCTCTGTATCTATAACAAATCTGATCGGTACACCATCCTGATGTGCTGTGGTCTGTATTATTTCATTTTGTGTGCCACAGCATTTCATATTTTCTTTGGTTAACTCATTGTGAAGATCTATGTCTTTGTTACCCCTCAACAGGAATACAGGATCTGTCTGACTACTATTTTGTTTATTCTGGTTCTTGTTATTAGCTTGTAACAGGTTGTTGCCTACAATATGATCCTATTCATCATCTGGGGTTTAGGTGAGACCGGATCTAATTTGATGGGCCGTCATTTGAAGGTTGAGGCTAATTCGCTAGCTTTATTGCGTTAACATGAGGAATCTGTGTCCACCAGTCACCTTGGACCATACAACTTAGCGTGCTACTTGTGAACTATGCTGGTTGTCACTGTTATCATTATTATTATTGTTTACTGCTGTTGTGGTTCCCATTGTCATTTTTGTTTCTATTCCAGTAGCTATGTCTGCTATGACTACTATTGCATCCTGCATGGAAACGGCTTCCATTCTTTCTTATTAGGCGCATTCTGCCCATAGCTCTGAGGGGTCAAATTCGTATTTGACAACTGATTAGCCAGCACTATATAGTCAACAAATTAAGTTGGCTGTTGTTTTTTGTTTATACATTACCTAAAACTTGGGTAAGTTGTCGTGATGCAAGTGGAAGTCTGGCTGATACCAGCTTAATTTCTTTCTTTTCTTATAGCCATATAGACAATGAGTTAGTTCCTATACGACTGCAAGATCAACTAGCAATAAAATTCTTTGAACATCGTTTCAGATCTGTTTGTGTTTGAACAAAACATTGTGGAACATCAAAATACGAGACCATTTCATCATTTGCCCCTACTATACAACACGACTTTAGTGGGGAGCTGTGCACCATAGACATTTTCGTTGCCAAAATTTCGTGCAGTTTGCATGTGACTGAAACTTTCAGGTATGGGTGCAACTGTGGGTATGTTACACTGTCCTGTACTTGTTTTTAGTTATTTTTGCAAATCAGACAACTGTGAAGACAGATTTTGTTGCCGAACAGGCAGATCTTTCTCAATTGTTTGTTTGAACTGTTTAAATTCATGACTCTGTTAAGGTTTTGAAATCTCATTATTTGCAAAGTATTAATTCACCAACCATTGCAGCACTTGCAGTAACTCTTCAGTAATACATTTATCAATGTGCTTATCTTTGTCATCCATCCATTTGGAATAACTACTGCTTAACATATATATCTGGTCATCGAATTACAACATTAAATCTTTTGCCCATTCAGTAGTGAAATGTGCTATTTGAGATTGAAGTGTATGTTAAGAGTTACAGAGAATGGTATTTTCGTCAGTGTGCTTCCTATATTAGCAGGCACAGAATGACAAACACTACTTTTATTCAGTTGGGATATTTGCCCCATATGCAGGGAAAGGATACTAAACTGTGACTGCAAATCAGATACAGTCGATGAAAGCTCTGAACCTTGTGTTGTGATATTCTTCGTTGTTTCTTCGAACTTTGAGTCATTTCGTCTGATATAATTGTAGCAGTTTCTTTTTTAAAAATACAGTGGTGTCCAAAATTAGAGCAACAAACCGCTATTTCCCCACCTTGTGTCTAATTCGTAATATAATAATGCCGCATTAAGAAATGTCCATACGATCGTGTTCTGCACGGAAGATGGGATTTCTGTCAACGGAAAACCACGCCAACGAGGACGTCAGGGCACTTACCAAACGAAGTAGTGTTTGCCGGGTAGTGCAACATCCACAATCGCTGTGTACAAAGTCACAGACGTTGCAGTATGACACAGAGAACACATCTAACAGACACTCTGTGGGGGAGGGCCATAGGAAGAATGGAAGCAGGAGAGTCGCAAACTTATGTGGTTTGATGACTTAATGTAACTCATTCTGTTGTATCTCGGATGTGGAGACAGTTGATAGAGACCTAAACTGTATTCCGAACACCATGGTACAACCGACCACGAGTAATATCAGAAAGAGAAGACCGTTATTTGGCTGTAAGGGCACATTGGTACTGCCTTAGTACTGCGCAGCGACTGCCATCTGACCTTGCAGCATCCACTGGAAATGTTTTATTGAGGCAAAGGGTGTAGAGAAGGCTTCGACAGAGTGACATTTACTATTGGAGATCTGCTGTATGTGTGGCTCTGATGTGTCTTCTCTGAAGGGAACATCTACAATGGAGTCAACAACATGCCACTTGAACAGTAAAACAGTGACCCAATGTTCTTTTCACAGATCCATCCCAAAGTGGTCTCGAGAGTGATTCTCGACGGATTCGCGTCTGAAGGCAATGTGGAACACGATTTCGAGACCCGAACATTGTGGAAAGAGACCGATATCCAGCAGGATTGCTAATGATGTGGGCAGTGATTGTGTTGACCACTCGAACACCTCGTCATGAAAGTGAATAGGTGAATCAGAAAGGTTTAACTGCTGTCAGGTAACGTGACGATGTCTTGGGACCTCATGTACAATTGTTACGAGGTTCGCACACGGACGTCATACTGATGGACGATATTGCTCGACCTCACAGAGCACAAGTGGTTGATGTTTTCTTGGTAATGGGCGACACAGCACACATGGAGCGGCCTGCTCGCTCTCCCTATTTGAATCCCATAGAGCATGTCTTGGATGCCCTAGGGAGATGGGTTGCATCACATCATCATCCACCAACCACTCAAGACTTCTAAGCAGTTCCACAGGAACAATAGGCGTTACTGCCTCAACATGACATTGATGACGTTGTTCACACCATGCTCCGTCGTTATCAGGCCTCTATTGCTGGCAGATGTTGTCAAACACCGTAGTGAGCACATTAACAAGTTGGCAGAATGTGTGTTATTAAGTCTAAACTTTTTTGTCTGCTCTTGTGCATGTTTCAGTTGTTTACTTTCTCTGTTCTTTACAGTTTCTACTTTCCTATCACCTATTTATACTGTTCTGTGACAAAATAAACGCAACATTGCAGAATTTCGGTTTGTTGCTCTAATTTTGGACACCAGTGTAGTATTTCATCTTTAGTGGTAATATTAACTAACATCTTTTGGAACATTTTCTGTACATCAGGTTCATTAGAAGCTTGCACAGGCGAAAAAACAAGGTCAGCTAAAGGTCGAACTGTTGCATTCGTGGTCTGTATGTAACTTGTAGTTGATTAAACATCTGATTGAAATGTGTCACTTTGCGAGTGTGTTGGTTTCTCACACACTGGCATTAGTTTCTTCTTCTCAAGATATGTTACCAGAATTTGTTTGTGCCATTTTTTTGTTCCTTTCCAATTTTGACCATAATTTGGAAGATTAATAAATCGCAATCAAGCTCTTCTTTGAAATAAATAACATCACTTGTTAAAGGAAAATATTAACACTGTTGCTAAAATGACCACGATACAGACTGCAGTTACTTCAATACTGAAATGTGCCATTATGTGTGAGATAAAACGAGATTGTCCATCTTGGACCAACAAAACTGCGTATTGTTACTTCTGTTACTGTTAACTGCATTATACTGTATGAATGGTTGTGGCTAACTAAGATAGAAAAGTAATGTACTGCTGAGGTATTTAAATAAAAAATCATAAGATCACAGCTTAGCACTCACTGCTTCAAACAGTACAACACAATAATGAATTATCTCTTACCTTAAATATCTTCATTCCACATCAGCTTCTTAATTTCTCATTTATATATTTCTTTGTCTATTTTATTTCTTAGTTTTTACATTCAGTTTTAGTTCACAATTCGTTTGTATGTCAGTTCTACAATGAGGTTGCAAAAGTCATGGGATTCCTCCTAATATTGTATCACACCTTCTTTTGCTTGGCATATTGCAGCAACTCGACGTGGCACAGACTTAATAAGTCATTAGAAGTTCCCTGCAGAATTATTGAACCATGCTTCCTTTACAGCTGTCCGTAATTGCCGGTACAGGATTCTGTGAACGAACTGACCGCTTGATGGCATTACTGTCAGGCGACCTGGGTGGCCAAATAATTCGCACGAATTTTCCAGCATGTTCTTCAAACGAATCGCGAATTCTTCTGACCCTGTGACATGGCGCATTATCATCCATAAAAATTCTATCACTGTTTAGGAGCTGGCCGAGGTGGACGAGCGGTTCTAGGCACTACAGTCAGGAACCGTGTGACCGCTACGGTCGCAGGCTAAATATCCTGACTCGGGCATGGATGTGTGTGATGTCCTTAGGTTAGTTAGGTTTAAGTAGTTCTATTTTTTTTAACTGTTTAGGAATATGAAGTCCACAAATGGCTGCAAATGGTTTCCAAGCAGCTGCACATAAACATTTCCTTTCTTCATTTGTATGGCTATGTTGTCTGTAGTTGCTTTACAATTCCTGAGAGTATTTTCGTTCTGTCGTTGCAACTACAAGAAAATGCGTGCTTTTTTCACCAGATGAGTTTCGCTTTATTGAGGTAAAGCGTCATCAGTGGTGGTGATTTCCGCTTGGTTTCTCGCCAACATCGGGAAATGCTGTGTGTAGCACATCTTCGGTGTTTTTCTTCATTAGACACTAATACCTCTAGTTTAATTTTTAGTTTTTCTGCAGAACTATGCATCTCTTACGTTTCACACAGTACACTTTTTCGCACACCACTGAAAGAAAGGCATGGTTCTGCAGAGAAACTAAAAATTAGACTTTTTTGTTTTTAACTCTTTCAGTTGTTTGTCTGCGCCAGGGACGCTTGTTACTATGTTGTCGATACAGAGTCTGTCTGATGGTCAAACGAAAGTATGTTTGTACAGTTCGCCGGCATGAACGATTTCTTGAATGTGAAATTTAAAACTTCTGCTTTCGTTTTGCTATCTTCAACTGCCACACCAGACTGGTCAACTAGTAACTGGCTCGAAGCCTTAGATCCACTTAGTGATTTTACATAGGACCAGAATTTTCTCGAGTTCTCTGGCCGATCTTTTGCTAATGTATGACGGTAGTAGTAGTTGTACGCTTCACGCATTGATATTTCCACAGACGCATAAATCTCTAATAACTTTTGCTTGTCATAATTTGCGTGCTCTCATCTAAACTGAGAGATCATCAGCCTCTGATTCCTCAGTATTTTCCGAATCTCGTTATTAAACCATACTTGATCTTTTCCTGCCTTGATCCACTTACAAGGCATATAATTCTCCAGGGCACGGGTTACAATCTGCTTTAACTTTGCACATAATTCCACCAAGTCCAATTTACTGGAACTAAATGATGTCAATTCACTGTCTACGTGAGATGCTAACAACATCTTACGCGCTATTTCAAGCAGAAACACTCTCAACCTTCTTAACTGATTTGTTAACTTTCGTAACCGTAATTGCTATAATGACATCATGATTGCTACGCCCAGTTTCTATACTGGCATTGTTGATAAGGTCCGACCTACTTGTAGCTGCTAGGTCTAAGATATTTCTGTTGGTTGCAGGCTGCCGATCTAGCTTCTCAAGAAAGTTTTCAGAAAATGTATTCCAAAGTACTTCACATCTCAGTCCCTCTGTGCTCATTGCGGCCGGCCGGTGTGGGCGAACGGTTCTAGGTGCTTCAGTCTGGAACCGCGTGACCGCTACAGTCGCAGGTTCGAATCCTCCCTCAGGCATGGGTGTGTGTGATGACCTTAGATGTTAAGTCCCATAGTACTCAGAGGTGTGTGTGATGACCTCAGATGTTAAGTCCCATAGTGCTCAGAGCCATTTGAACCATTTTTGTCCATTGCCATGAATCTATAGACATCCCAGTCTATATTCAGTAGCCTAAAGTCGCCTCCAACTAGTATTGCTTGGTCTGGGTATTTACGACCTACTGACTGTAGCCTTTCTTTGAATGATTTTAAAACTGTCACAGTAGAATTGGGTGGGTGATAAAAAAATCCAACAATTAACTTGGTTTCACCTTGACTTGGTTTCACTATCACACTCAACTTCGATGTCAATGAAGACAGTATTTTCGTTATCTACAATGAACACTCCACCGCCTATGGCCTCTATTTTGTCTTTCCGATATATAACCCATGGTTCACTAAATATCTAAGAGCCTTCTACTGTGGATTTCAGCCAGCTCTCGGTCCCGAGAATAATTTGAGCGCGAGAACTTTCCTGGAGGGCAGTTTGTTACGAATAATTCTAAAATGTACTGATAAAATTTTGACAGTCGAACTGTCTTTACTCTGAACACAGTCTGACTTCCCCGCATGCTTATTGAATGGAGAATATTCATCAGAATACCTCAAATTACTGCCTAGCCTAAAAAACCCTCATGTGCACTCCACAGGTACTCTGCTACCCGACAAGCTGCTTCCTTTGTGTAGTGCACCCTTGACGTATCACATGGGCACTCCTACAAATACCCAACTGATAACGCAGGTCTAGAAACCTGCAGCCAAGAGCGTAACAGTCAACAAATACTTTGGTTAAGACCCTCCACTTGGCTCCAAACCAATCCTGTCATTGTCGCAGGTGAATTGGTTTCCACCTCCTCTCAGTAAATAAGTACTGAAACAGTGAAGTAATGCATACTATAATTATCCCAGATTGGTGTTGGGAACAGTGCAATAAAAGATGTGGACCAATGGAATTTTTGAAAATGCAAATTGAATATCATGATATGATAACCGCCCTATGCTGTGCAATTAGTCTAAATTCTCAAACTTCTTCCAGTGACTGCAGATTCAGGTTGTACAATAAGAGCAAACAAGAAAGTAAAAGTTAGTAACAAAAAAATGGTTCAAATGGCTCTGAGCACTATGGGACTTAACATATACGGTCATCAGTCCCCTAGAACTTAGAACTACTTAAACCTAACTAACCTAAGGACAACGCACAACACCCAGCCATCACGAGGCAGAGAAAATCCTTGAGCCCACCGGGAATCGAACCCGGGCGCGGGGAGCGAGAACGCTACCGCACGACCACGAGATGCGGGCAATTAGTAACAAGGGCACGCCAATGGCGGATCCCTGCCACATCGAAAGGTGTCTCTCCCACAAAAAGCTGAAAAATGGAACTAGCAGCACAATGATTATAACATAAAAATGTGGACTGGTATCGTAATAAAGTATTTTAACACATTTTGGGAAAAGTTAGTTCACTATATTACAAATTATTCAAGGCTACAGAGAACAACGCTTACATAATAAGATCGGGATGATGAAAGACAAAAACGAACAGCCAGGTATCTCCTAGCTGCCCTAAGAAAAACTGAAGGCCACACCCCTACTTATTTCTACAGATAGTATAAGTATTGGCATATGGACTCTTTGGTCTTCAATCAAAACATCAATTACATGTTCTTTTGCATACACAAAAGTTTACTCACAAAAGTAAATATGTTACCAACTACTATCCTCGTAGAAAATATAATACATTCCCATTATTTCCATTTGCCAAATTTTTTATTGCTATGATTCGACTCATACATACGCATCTCCCATCATCAAAAATTGCTGTTATATGCCTGGCACACATTAGTTCATTTGTTGGACGGCTCTGTGGCTGTTGGTTATGTTATTGCTGATGAAACAGGCACCATCAAATCCACATAGAAATTTTTATGATGAATTTTACAAGCACAAAACCTGAACCTAATGTTTTGGCTTCAGAGCCACCATACAAGTGTCCACTGCCAGGAGGAAGAATGTGCATCTTTAGATTTTTCAATTTCCATGCAATATGTATGTATGGGTTATTTTCTATTTACATAAATTTTGGCTCCACCGTTTGGGTTAAAGTACAAGTGAACACCCAAGATGCAAACGCAGCTATGTGAGCAAAAAACAAAAATTGTGTTAGCGCCGCCCTCTTGCACCGTTTTTCACTGGCTATCTAATGCTGTATCGATCAGGCTGCAAAAATTATTCTGACGTTTAAAATGAGGTGCGAAAATTGCACGCAGTGGAAAGGCGGCCATGTCTTCAGTGCACTGGGTTGCAAAACCGATCAAATCCTAATTGGTTGCAAAAGAGGTATAGTGTTAAGGTGCCGCCGACAAATTGTGTGGGTGCAGAATCATACATGTCGCCCTGCCATACAGCACCTTGCCACTTCATAAAGTTTGAATTTTTGTGCAACCTGTGACTAAAATGTTTAAGTTGGCAGTATTGGTGAGAATCGTTGCAGTCTTGAGTAACCTGTGACTAAAATGTTTACGTTGACAGAACTAGGGATAATCTTATATGTTTTGCTTCTATTGCTCCCTCATAAGAAGGAAAATACGAGTAGATTATTTTAATGATAAACTGACCAGCTGGCATGTTTACGCCATTGTTGATTTTAGAACAACTTTGTGGTCAGTTTTATTGTAGGACAGTCCGTAATGGACGAGGATAATGAAGAGGAAACTTCTACCATTGAAGAAGTCAACGAGCCTAACAAAAATAATGCTGAGTGGCATTAGTGATGACAGGGAAGACACTACGAGAAACTGTAGTTCCAGGAGGAGACGAAGGAATACAGAGCAATGGAAGCAAAATGTTGAGAAAAAGAAGTAGTAAGGAAAACCATTTCTTATAGTAATATCCAAATATTTATAAGTTACGTGTTTAACACTGTTGGAGGAGGTGGGGATTAATGTTTAACTTCCCGACGACAATGAAGTCATTAACAGAGCACAAGCTCTCACTAGGGAAGAATGGTGAAGGAAAGTAGCTGTACCCTTTCAAAGGAACCATCTAGGCATTTGCCTTAAGCGATTTTGGGAAATCACGGAAAACCTAAATCAGGATGGGAGCACTCAGGTTTGAACCGTCGTCCTCGCAAATGCGAGTCCACTGTGCTATCTGCAGTGGTACCCCACTCGGTAATATTGTTAGAATTAATGACCTACCCACATAACTAATCCTGTTCTTAACCTCTTCATTGCTGGGTAACTTCTGCAAATCTAAAATATGATTCTCTCTTCTCACACATTACTTGGTAACACAGTGTACCTGAAAATATAAACAATGAACTTTAGATTGTTTTGACATACAACTATACTCCATTCACCGAAACGAGACCGAGCGAGGTGGCGCAGTGGTTAGCACACTGGACTCGCATTCGGGAGGACGGTGGTTCAATCCCGCGTCCGGCCATCCTGATTTAGGTTTTCCGTGTTTTCCCTAAAATCACTCGAGGCAAATGCCGGGACGATTCCTTTGAAAGGGCATGGCCGACTTCCTTCCCCATCCTTCCCTAATCCGATGAGACCGATGACCTCGCAGTTTGGTCTCTTCCCCCAAACAACCAACCAACCAACCGAAACGAGATATGGCCTGTAAACACCTGAAGACGCATAACCATAGCGCTGCCGCCAAGGGGTGTATAAGGCAGGGGCTACTCGCTCCATATGATCGCTTTCTATCCTGATATAAGTCATCAGTGTGTCTTGTTTTATAGCAGTGTTCTTAGAATCTGATTATAAAGTTCATCACCTTTGCAAGACCGGTTTTTGATTATTAACGTTAAGTATCAATGTTTATAATCACAGCCAGCAGTCATTGTTGCTCTAACTATTCTTTTTTCCCATTCGTAAGACGTACGAGTAAACTTGTTATGTAACCCTACACGAATTCAGGGATCGAGGTCAATATGTTAGTTTTGAGACCACCCAGGAAGCGAATAAAGAAGAAATCATTAAGTTTTGCAGAAAAACACATGGTTCTTCGTGTGTGTAAGACAGAGTTTTTGTATACCTAGCAGTCAATGACTCATGTTTTGAAAACAATTCGTTCTTCAGTGTATTGTGCGATAGGTGAGTACAAGGCCACACACACTTCGCAGAGGAAAGGAATCACGACAAAAGCTTTAGAAAGTGTTGGTGACTTACATAGTAACACAGTACGAAAGGAAGTACATGAATCTTTTTCGTAAGGAACTGCTAATAATTGTCAATGTGCTTGCTGCCATGAACGAAGAAATACATTTTATAAATTAATAAAAGGAATAAATTTTAAATATATTCAGCATGAATGCAGTAACATAATAACAGGCAGGGATGACATCATTTTATGGAGGTAGCGTTATCTGTGAACCATTAAATTGTTGAGAGATGGAGGAAGACCATTTTCTACTTGGAGGAAAATGGATAAACACAGGATATATCTGAAGTAATGGCTGCATACATAACGTCATAAATACTCGAAGCATGCGTTTATATTCGGATTATCCAACGGAAACAAAGGGCCACCATATAAAGGAAAATGCCTGACTATCACACACACTGGGAATGAAGCAGGTTTCGTCGACGGGTGTTTGGTTCAAATGTCTCTGAGCACTATGGGACTTAACTTCTGAGGTCATCAGTCCCCTAGAACTTAGAACTACTTAAACCTAACTAACATAAGGACATCACACACATCCATGCCCGAGGTAGGATTCGAACCTGCGGCCGTAGCGATCGCGCGATTCCAGACTGTAGCGCCTAGAACCGCTCGGCCACTTCAGCCGGGATGGCTGTTTGTGGGTTTTTGAGTCCAAGAACAGTGGAAACCACTATGATGAGATAGGCGCCGATACATTCGAGAAGTGGTTTCAAGGTGTTCTTTTTCAGCTTCAGAAAAAACGCAATTATTGTTCTTCACAACGCGCTGTACCATTCTCCTCGAAAAGAAAAAGTTCCTAATGCAAATTCCAATAAGCACAAGATATCATAATGGCTAAAATCTAAAAATATAGCGTTTGGAAACGGTATGTTGAAGAAAGAAATACTGGAAATCGTAAGAAAAAACCCACAGAGTAGTGCACAATGAATACACATTAGATAAAATGGCTAAGAATGCAGTTGTGGTATTTCGGTTCGGCTGTAGTCCAAGGAAACACACTCATTTCTGTAATACTTGGTATATTTCATACAGACGTCCACATTACAACAAATCATACAGCAAACTGAACAAGCAAAATGGCTTGCCCTTATGTTACAGAGTCGAAGAATCTGCGATGGCGGAAATATGTCGTTCATACCTGTCAACGCCACACAGCCCCCCCCCCCCCCCCCCCGCAATTCAATTTGGAGCACAGTGGAAGGCAGCAGTGAGGGAGACGGCAGTGATGTGATAGGGATGTCCATCTTCAGAAGTTGTTGTGGCAGGGACCACACTGAGGACACAGAGGTGTGGGGAGGGACTGTATCCCCCACATGACTGTTTGGCAGCATTCAGACTGTAACCAGAGGAACGTGTTATCGATCCCAAGTGGAAGTGGTCAGGAGCCAGCAACCAACTGCCAAACCGGACCACGATTGGGTTAGGCGAGTTGTCTCGAAGCAGGATGAAGGTGTGGTTGTCGCTGATGAGGATGGTGACATCCTCCACAAGTTCAAACGGGACATTGGTTTGCAGAACCACTAGTGGCGGTACGGGGGAGGAGGTAGAGAGAGAGGATGAGAATCCGAGGAATGGCATTGGTGGTGACACAAATGCATGTTTGGGTGAGGGCTGTGGCGGCATCTCTGAGGGGTCATAGCTTGAGCGTGTGTCCTCCATGCTGGGAGGCTGCATAACATCATCGGGTGTGCTGGTTTCACATGGTGGAGAGAAATAGTGAGTGGTGAACCTTTAACCCAGATGTCCGTAGTGTTAGCAGTGCAGTTTATGGCATATGGACCTGAATATGGTGGGGCCTGGATGGTGTCATCACAGAGAAAAACAAACTTGCATGAAAGGAGATCAGAGGGCATGTAGGAGTTGGGGAGGGGGTATGGCTAGATGGGGGCTCAGGGAAACATTTGCAAAATGCATTCAGATCTGGCTTACAAAGTCGGGAAGGGCGGTAGGATTGTCAGGGGAGGTAGGTTGCAACAGATCCCCAAGGAGGGCAGGGTTTTCACCACAGACAAACTCACTTGTGGCGCCCTCAATATCTGGTTTGTACAACGACTGCAGGCCAAGGAGCATCCACAGGAGGGCCTTGATCCAAAGACTGTCATGACACCGCAGTGGTGTCTTGAAAGTGTGATGCCACCATGCTACCAGTCCGTTTGCCTGAGGGTGGTAGGCAGTCATGCGACATTTGTTGATGCAACACAGCTAGCAGAGTTGGGTGAAGAGTGCTGATTCAAACTGCCAGCCCTGGTCGGTGGTGATGGTTGTGGGGTAACCAAAGCAAGAAATAGTGGAAGAAACAAAAAAGCCTTAGCCACGGTTTCGTCGGTTATGTTGGTGAGAGGTATGGCCTCTACCCAATGAGATAAATGATCGCTGCAATGAAGATCATACCAGAAGTCCTCTGAGGGGGAGGGGGGGGGCAGGGGTCGATAAAGTCCAGGTATACATGGTGAAAGCTGCCAGAGGGGATGTCGAATTTGTGGAGAGGTGGAACAGACTGCCTGGTGACTTCATTGTGCTGGCAGGTGATGCAGTTTTGGGCCCAGGTATGACAATCATGCTTTCATGTCTCGCCACACGAATCATTCGGACATGAGGCGTGTCGATGACATAATTATGGGGTGTGCTGATGGAGTTGTACCAGACTTCCTCTCTAACACTGGTGAATTTTGCTTTGGTGAAACACAGCAAAGTGGAGGTGCTGTTGAGAATTTACTGTGTATTCCCATCCTGGTTCTGTAGGGACACAAGGTCAGAAAGGTCGACGACCATTGAGATGGTGCTAATGCAGGAAAGGAAATCTGTATGATGTTGTCGGCAACTTTGATATGGTCGGTCAGGATGTGGAAAGGTCAGCCCTCGACATCAGGGCAGAAGTGTTTCATCACCTCATAAACTGCTAAAAGTTCAATGTCGAAGGCTCAGTATTTTTGTTGGGCACATGAAAGTTTCTTCAAAAAGAACTGAAGTGGCATCTGTGATGTTGAAGAATTTGGCATCTGAGACTGGATGAGCAAGGGTGACGGCTCATGCAAGAGTGTCTTTCAGAGCCTGGAAGGCTGCGTGCGTAGATCCCTGAAGATGGCTTGCCATCAGGGTATTAGTGCGGGCAGCCTGGGTGTCAGCTGGTGCAGGCAAGTGACGTGTTAGTAGTTTATTGTTCCCAGGAACCGATGAAGCTCTTCGTATGTAGTAGGGAGTTGCATGGATAAGACTGATTGCACCTTTGATTCAGGGGTGTGTACACAGGCAGCCGAGACTGTGTACACCAGGAATTGAACAAATTGTTGGCGCACTTGCAGTTTGTCGATGTTGATCTCGAATCTATTTTATGAGAGAGCGTCCTTCACTATTGTGATGTGGTGTTCTTGATCTTACACGGATTTGCTGAAGATCAGGAAGTCGTCGAGATATACGAAACATAAGTTAAACTGGAGCAAGAGAGAGTCAATAAAGTGTTGCTACGTCTGGGCAGCGTTTTTTAACCCGAATGGCATGAAATGGTACAACCCAACAGGCCTGACAATAGCCGTTTTCGGAATGTCGTTGGGTGCGACTGGGATTTGGTGATAACCGCGCTTGCCATCCAGCACAGTGAAAATTGTAGCACCCACAAGAAGGTAAGTGAAGTCAGAAATGTTCGGTATAGGATAATTGTCCATCACAGTTCCAGAGTTCAAGCATCTTTAATCACTACGCATATGAAAGGAGCCGTCTTGTTTGGGAGCGAGGTGTAAAATTTCCGCCTCAAGACGTTTCTGTATTTGCTGATGAGCCGAGCGTAACTGGAGTGGGTTAGGGTGGCGAGCCTTGTGGTGAATAGGTTGGACATTGGACGTGATGTTGTGATGAACAGTTTTGTTCATGACAGTGGAAACCGAATGTTCGATGACTGTGCATAGGCGGGACGTTGTGTCAGTTGATTTATTAGGGCAGCATGGCTTAAAAGCAGCGTAGTTTTCTATTCGAGAGGGGGATGGCAGTGAAAAAGTCACATTTTTGTTACGTTTACACTGGCACAGATGGCAATTTGTGAGTGCCGAGCGTGAGCGGTGCGCATAGAGGCTGTCTATTGTCTGTAGTGCGCAAGACAGCCGCGTTTGGCGGTGGCGGCGCTGCTGGAGATATGGAGCGAGCTGTGTGAGGAGGCGCGAGATTGGAGAGGGGGGGGGGGAGTTATGTGTATCAGCAGATATGGCGGGCGCGCGTGTGATGGCAGTAAGCGTGGTCGGAGGCAAGTGAGTGTCAATTTGTGAAACAGGTGAAAGAAAAAAAAAATGATTCAAATGGCTCTGAGCACTACGCGACTCAACATCCATGCCCAAGGCATGATTCAAACCTGCGACCGTAGCAGTCACGCGGTTCCAGACTGAGCGCCGAGAACCGCGAGACCACCGCGGCCGGCAGGTGAAAGAGATGTTGAGCGAACACACTTGATGGGGGCGGGAGTAACACTGTGTGGTTGAGACTGGAGTCACACGAGACAGGTATGGTGTTGCTAAACTGTTTGCTGTTCTTGACAGAGCTGTCAAGTGCGGCAGAAGAAGGCTCGGGTGATGGGTCTGCCGAGCGGTGTGAATTGATGCGGGTGGGATGAAGAATGTGGCAAGCTCGTCCTCGACGCATGCAATGCGATATTTCAAAACAGCGTTCTCACAGTGAAGAGTGCATGTCTTGACACTTTCCGCCAGGATGAGATTCACGGTTGTACAAGCCCTGCTCACGAGAGCCACGCACAGATGCACTAAACAGTTAAAACAGCGTTTACACTTGGAGCAGGTGGTGGAGCACGGTCAGAAACGATGTGAGTTAGACGTATGGTGAAACAGAGAACCTCAAACGTCATTTGGAGGCCGGTGGTGGTGTGATAAAAAGTCAATTCCCAGGATTGGTTCCACGATGTCCGCCACATGGAAGATCCAGGCGAGGGAGAGGCTGTTAAAGACGCAGAGTTGAAGCCCGACAGAGCCGCAGGTCTGGAGTGTAGATGAGTTCACAGCTTGTAGGAGTGTGTGTGTGTGAGAGAGAGAGAGAGGGAGAGAGAGAGAGAGAGAGAGAGGGAGAGAGAGAGAGAGAGAGAGAGAGAGAGAGAGAGAGAGAGAGAGACTATGTGTGACCATCGATTTAGGTACGATTGAGATGTCAGCGCTGTTGTCTGCAAGGAAGCTGCAATTTGAAGAATAGTCACTGATGTAAAGGCACCCGTTCGACAGGACAGAGGCATGGGAGGAATGAAGCGTGGATTGGCGACTATCAGATGATTGGCCCCCCATGAACCATGGACCTTTCTGTTGGTGGGTAGGCTTGCATGCCTCAGCGATACAGATAGCCGTACCGTAGGTACAACCACAAAGGAGGGGCATTTGTTGAGAAGCCAAACAAATGTGTGGTTCCTGAAGAGGGGCAGCAGCCTTTTCAGTAGTTGCAAGGGCAACAGTCTGGATGATTGACTTGTCTGGCCTTGTAACAATAACCAAAACGACATTGTTGTGCTCGTAGTGCCAACAGCTCAAAGCAAAGGGAAACTGCGGCCATAATTTTTCCCGAGGGCATGCAGCTTTACTGTATGATTAAATGATGATGGCGTCCTATTGGGTAAAATATTCCGGAGGTAAAATAGTCCCCCATTCGGATCTCCGGGCGGGGACTACTCAGGAGAATGTCATTATCAGGAGAAAGAAAATTGCCGTTCTACGGATCGGAGCGTGGAATGTCAGATCCCTTAACCAGGCAGGTAGGTTAGAAAATTTATAAAGGGAAATGGATAGATTAAAGTTAGATATAGTGGGAATTAGTGAAGTTCGGTGGCAGGAGGAACAAGACTTCTGGTCAGGTGACTACAGGGTTATAAACACAAAATCAAATATGGGTAATGCAGGGGTAGGTTTAATAATGAATAGAAAAATAGGAATGCGGGTAAGCTGCTACAAACAGCATAGTAAACGCATTATTGTGGCCAAGATAGATACGAAGCCCACACCTACTACAGTAGTACAAGTTTATGTGCCAACTAGCTCTGCAGATGACGAAAAAATTGAAGAAATGTATGATGAAATAAAAGAAATTATTCAGACAATGAAGGGAGACGAAAATTTAATAGTCATGGGTGACTGGACTGTAGGAAAAGGGAGAGAAGGAAACGTAGTTGGTGAATATGGATTGGGGCTAAGAAAT
Source organism: Schistocerca gregaria (assembly GCF_023897955.1). Taxonomy (NCBI): domain Eukaryota; kingdom Metazoa; phylum Arthropoda; class Insecta; order Orthoptera; family Acrididae; genus Schistocerca; species Schistocerca gregaria. The sequence goes on from NC_064921.1 coordinate 761,813,811, forward strand.
GAAAGAGGAAGCCGCCTGGTAGAATTTTGCACAGAGCACAACTTAATATAGCTAACACTAGGTTTAAGAATCATGAAAAAGCGTTGTATACATGGAAGAACCCTGTAGATACTAAAAGGTATCAGATAGATTATATAATGGTAAGACAGAGATTTCGTGGTAGCATTCTCGCTTCCTGAGCAGGGGGTCCCGGCTTCGATTCCCGGCGGGATCAGGGATTTTCTCTGCCTCGTGATGACTGGGTGTTGTGTAATGTCCTTAGGTTAGTTAGATTTAAGTAGTTCTAAGTTCTAGGGGACTGATGACCATATATATTAAGTCCCAAAGTGCTCAGAGCCATTTTTTGAAGACAGAGATTTAGGAACCAGGTTTTAAATTGTAAGACATTTCCAGGGGCAGATGTGGACTCTGACCAGAATCTATTGCTTATGACTTGTAGATTAAAACTGAAGAAACTGCAAAAAGGTGGGAATTTAAGGAGTGGGGACCTGGATAAACTTAAAGAACCAGAGGTTGTACATAGTTTCAGGGAGAGCATAAGGGAACAATTGACAGGAAATGGGGGAAAGAAATACAGTAGAAGAGGAATGGGTAGCTTTGAGAGACGAAATAGTGAAGGTAGCAGAGGGTCAAGTAGGTAAAAAGACAAGGGCTAATAGAAATCCTTGGGTAACAGGCGAGATATTGAATTTAATTGATGAAAGGAGAAAATATAAAAATGCACTAAATGAAGCAGGCAGAAAGGAATACAAACATCTAAAAAATGAGAGCAAGAGGAAGTGCAAAATGGCTAAGCAGGGATGGCTAGAGGACCAATGTAAGGATGTAGAGGCTTATCTCACTAGGGGTAAGATAGAAACTGCCTACAGGCAAATTAAAGAGACCTTTGGAGTTAAGAGAACCACTTGTATGAACATCAAGAGCTCAGATGGAAACCCAGTTCTAAGCAAAGAAGGGAAAGCAGAAAGGTGGAACGAGTATATAGAGGGTATATACAAGGGCAATGTACTTGAGCACAGTATCATGAAAATGGAAGAGGATGTAGATGAAAATGAAATGGGAGATACGATACTGCGTGAATAGATTGACAGAGCAGTGAAAGACATGAGTCAAAACAAGGCCCCCGGAGTAGACAACATTCCATTGGAAATACTTACGGCCTTGGGAGAGCCAGTCCTGACAAAACTCTACCATCTGGTGAGCAAGATGTATGAAACAGGCGAAATACCCTCAGACTTCAAGAAGAATATAATAATTCCAATCCCAAAGAAAGCAGGTGTTGACAGATGTGAAAATTACCGAACAATCAGTTTAATAAGCCACAGCTGCAAAATACTAACACGAATTCTTTACAGACGAATGGAAAAACTAGTAGAAGCCGACCTCGGGGAAGATCAGTTTGGATTCCGTAGAAATACTGGAATACTGGAACACGTGAGGCAATACTGACCTCACCACTTATCTTAGAAGAAAGATTAAGGAAAGGCAAACCTATGTTTATAGCATTTGTAGACTTGGAGAAAGCTTTTGACAATGTGGACTGGAATACTCTGTTTCAAAATCTAAAGGTGGCAGAGATAAAAAACAGGGAGCGAAAGGCTGTTTACAATTTGTACAGAAACCAGATGGCAGTTATAAGAGTCAAGGGACATGAAAGGGAAGCAGTGGTTGGGAAGGGAGTAAGACAGGGTTGTAGCCTCTCCCCGATGTTATTCAATCTGTATATTGAGCAAGCAGTAAAGGAAACAAAAGAAAAATTCCGAGTAGGTATTAAAATCCATGGAGAAGAAATAAAAACTTTGAGGTTCGCCGATGGCATTGTAATTCTGTCAGAGACAGCAAAGGACTTAGAAGAGCAGTTGAATGGAATGGACAGTGTCTTGAAAGGAGGATATAAGATGAACATCAACAAAAGCAAAACGAGGATAATGGAATGTAGTCGAATTAAATCGGGTGATGCTGAGGGAATTAGATTAGGAAATGAGACAATTAAAGTAGTAAGTTTGGGGAGTAAAATAACTGGTGAGGGTCGAATTAGAGAGGATATAAAATGTAGACTGGCAATGGGAAGGAAAGCGTTTCTGAAGAAGAGAAATTTGTTAACATCAAGTATAGATTTAAATGTCAGGAAGTCATTTCTGAAAGTATTTTTATGGAGTGTAGCCATGTATGGAAGTGAAACATGGACAATAAATAGTTTGGACAAGAAGAGAATAGAAGCTTTCTAAAGGTGGTGCTACAGAAGAATGCTGAAGATTAGAACTAATGAGGAAGTATTGAATAGGATTGGGGAGGGGAGAAGTTCGTGGCACAACTTGACCAGAAGAAGGGATCGGTTGGTAGGACATGTTATGAGGCATCAAGGGATCACCAATTTAGTATCGGAGTGCAGCGTGGAGGGTATAAATCGTAGAGGGAGACCAAGAGATGAATACACTAAGCAGATTCAGAAGGATGTAGGTTGCAGTAGGTACTGGGAGATGAAGAAGCTTGCACAGGATAGAGTAGCATGGAGAACTGCATATAACCAGTCTCAGGACTGAAGACCACACCAACAACAGATGATTGGCTTTTCGGATGCTTGCACGGGGGATGGCACTTTTTTGTGTCAACGCCAATTATGGTGCGGTACCAACAGTGAGTGTACGTCGGGAGACGATGCAGCCAATCTTCCTCTATGTGTTTGTACACAGACGTGGGCGGCGCAGACGTGATAAGAAACGGTTGCGTGGGCAGAATGTGTGCATGCTGGGTGCCAGGTGGCGCAGCAGTCGGGGGGGGGGGGGGGGGGGGGGCGAAGAGCGGCCTGCCCCTGCCTGCGGCAGAGAGATCTACTGGAGCAAGAGTGCCAACCTGTTGCATGAGCTCGTGCTGGTGGCACTGGTGTGTGAGCAAATAAACCCGGTCAGCCATCCACAGACACAAACCAATGGATTTCAGGGCATGGGGGAGGAGATGAACCTGGAGGTCTGTACGCAGTTTTAATAACCACACTGACCACAGAGTTTCGTGTGGCATGATCTGCTCACTGACCAGGAGGTGTAGCCGGCGCCAAAGCTGGAATGAGATGTGGTCACTGAGATGTTCCTCGTACAGTACTCGCAGAATAATCTCTTGTGGAGAATGAGAGAAGAGATCGATGACAGTCTGTTTTGTAAAATCGTCATCAGAAGTAGGTTGCAGATCACTTCTGTGTGCCTGTGCAGTTGAGTCATAAGGCACAGGAATTTTGAATTGTCATTGGTAATGCTGTACAATTCGAAGAAGTTCTCCACCAGTGCAAACAATGTTGCTGTGTTGTCCTCGGATAGCGGGGGAAGGGTCGGTAAGTGGCCTGGTGCTGTTGACTAAGGCACAACTAGTTCTGTACCTGAGTCTCTCATGTCACTCATATGATGTGGATGCTGGGCCAGCACAGTCGAAACAGACAGCACTGCGTAGGGTGCAAGTCAGCAGTCTGCTGGAGCGAATGAGAATGGCACTGAAGCACTATGAAATAGTGCTCTAGAACTGTCTGATGCAATGTTTGTGGCATGGATATCCAATGTGGAAGGGATGGCCGGTGCCATGTCAAAAGCGAGCGGGTGAACGGCTGCAGCCAAAACCTCCTGCAAGTTTACTTTTGGTGGCCGGAGGCTGGAAGAGTCTGCAGAGCAGAGCAGAGCAGCACAGTAAAATGTTCCCATTGCACTGTTGACATGACGAGCCGGGGCATGTTTGGAGGGGTAGAACCCCATCACTATCACTATGTGGCACATTGTCCACAACTGGTGAGAGCCTGTAAAGTTCACAGAGGAGCTGAACAGTCACTTGGGGGCGAAAACTGGCCTGGAAATGTTCATGATATACACTGGGCCTTGTCCACTTTGTAAACCAAAAAAGTAGTAAAGTACTCGGACATCGTGAGAGTGCAATCGGTACACGTGCCACAGAGGAGCTGAACAGTCACTTGGGGGCGAAAACTGGCCTGGAAATGTTCATGATATACACTGGGCCTTGTCCACTTTGTAAACCAATAAAGTAGTAAAGTACTCGGACATCGTGAGAGTGCAATCGGTACACGTGGTGTCCTACCAAAGGCAAGGTTTGTCCTACCAAAGGCAAGGTTGCACACTGCACTGCCATAATGGTCGTCGGGTGGCCAGTGTCTAATACATAGCTTGTGCATGAAATGGAGAATCCACGTCACCATGATGAAATGCAAGAACTTTGCTATCCTTGTTATCGTTTTCGAAATGCATATGTCGATACACACTCACTGGAGAGGTAAGGCCTGAGTCTTCAGTCACATGTTGCACTGTCAGATGGCGACAGTGTTGAAGAAACTGGAGGAAACGTGTTGTAGAATCCAGGTGGTGGTAAAGCGACGAAATGTCCTGTTGTAGGTGCAGGAGCGTCGGTATCCACGCGCTAAGTGGCAGGACACATGGCCAAGCAGAACGGATGAAAGCGTATACAAAGCCTGTGCGTTAGACGCGAAAATACTTGCACTACGAGGAAACGGTGCGCGAATACTTAATTGGGGTCACCACTGTGAGATTTCGGTTGAAATGTAGTACAAGGAAACACACTCATTTCTGTAATACTCGATGTATTTCATACAGACGTCCACATTACAACAAATCATACAGCGAACTGAACAAGCAAGGTGGCATGGGTCGTTATGTTACAGTGTCAAAGTTCTTGTGTTGACGGAGATATGTTGTTTGAACTTGTTGATGCCAAACAGGGAAAGGTGTTTTTTGAATTTGTCTATATCATTGCGAATTAAACACCATCCAGCTGGTTTGGGACAGAATCAAAGGCTCTGTTGCAACAAAAAAAGTACATATACAATGTTGGAAGTTAAAGAACCTTTAGAACAAGCAGAAGAGAGGAACAATGTGTCCTCTATGTGGTGGAAAAGAGTGAAACTCCAATATGGAAATTAGACTGCATTAGAGAAGGGAGAGAAAAGCGTTTTGTTATAAACCTATATGAAAGCAATTCAAGTTTTACAGAATGAACTCAGTTTTATTGTTCCTTTAATGCTAGTCTAACTGGTATTGTTACTAAAATCGGCTGTGTCTGAATCTGCTATGCCACCTGTCGGTTTTTTTACTCTTTTTTCATTTCACTGTGCCCAAGTTTGTAATAAAGTGTTTCTCATGAGAGAAGCATTCTTCATTGTGACATCAGCCAGGTGTGCTCTATGAATTTTCGACACCCCTGCTTTTGCTGGAACAGGTGGAGGTCAGTCATGTGAGACTGTTTCTGATTCATCCCAGCTCTAGGTGAGCAGACTGTAGTATCTGTTGGGTTTCAATTAATTTTATTTTCGCTTATCTTTAGGTAGCAACTGAAAGGGTTTCTGCAGAGGCCAAGCTGTAAACATCCCGCTGGAAAACTGAAACCCAAGGAACTCATTATGCAAGACATACAGCAGATCCATTAAAATTTTTTCAGGAAAAAGGAAAAGACTCAACAAAATCTGCTATTGTATGATGAACGATTCCTCACCTGTAACTGGTGAAAGAAGGGAAGGTAACAAACGAACGTTGTTGTACAATGATATTGTCAGACACACTGCACAATTCATGCCTATCGAAAGTCACTATTCTAAAGTAAAAGCGCCTCATCGCCAATGTTGAGCAGTGAGTTGAACATGAAAGTATGTGGGAAATTTTCTATGGGAAACATCCCAATCTGGACGTAAAGTATGACTATGACTGGACAGCATTTGCAATATTTTTATATTACCTTTGGAGCACCTTATGTTCACAAATGCTTGTCATTACAAAGTAGCATTTTCTTGGAAAATAAACAACTGAAAAGGAAAAAAATGGAACATTAACTCACAGATCACAAAATTTGAAGCAATGTTTTCAGACACTGATGGAAGACATTGATGTCAGCTCATTTTAAGTTATGACTGCCAAAAGAATTTAGCCCTTGCAAAAGTCCCAGATCAGGCTACCTATTACACAGGTCTGTGGCTAAAAAACGGCATAGGATTTTTTAACATTTTCTTATCGATTCGGACCTCCCAAAAACAGGAAAAATATTCAAAAAATTCTATCACATAAGTTTTTATGTATATTGCAGTATTTATGTTCATTAGTGATAAACCTATGTTTTTTAAATTTAATAATTATTGAAAATTATACCAATGATAAATTGGTAAAATACATTTAAAAAATTTACAGTGTTAACTATTCTTTGCTACCACTTGCAGGTTTTACTGTGAACTCCTTGGCACCAGAAGCAAATGTAAACAATCTTATTGTTCAGTTTTATCGTGTTGCGACAAGTCAAATGATGATTTGTATTTCGCATGAAATGAAGATAAACTCTCAGTAGACATATTGCTATTCAAGTGAACTGTGCTGTTGTTTCTGTCTAGTCATGTCATGTCATGTTATATCTGTGGTGAATACACTATTAAAAGTCAACGGAGAAATATAACTGATATTGCGAGGAAAGTTTATTTTGCTTACTTTACATTAAAATTTCGTTATCAAGATGAACCATGGGCCCCCCATAATGTGTGTAGAAGATGTGAAGAAGATCTTAATTTGTAGTTTAAGGTTAAGAAAAATGCATTTCGATTTGGAATTCCTATGATATGGTGTGCACAGAAAAACCATACCACTGATTGCTACTTCTGTTCAGTTGACATAAAGGGATTCAATTCAAAAAACAAAAGAAGCATAAGTTATCCTAACCTTGACTCAGCTATACGTCCAGTGCCCCATAGCTCTGAAATACCTACCCTACAGCCAACTTCCAGTTTGGATGAATACCCGAGTGAGTTGGAGGACGAAGTTACATTACCTCCTCAGGGTGAATCAAACTCAGATTTTTCTTCAAATGAAGGCCTCAACTATTTTCTCAAAGTGAGCTCAATGCTCTAGTAAGAGATTTAGGTCATCTAAAAGATGCAGCCAAACTATTAGGTTCCAGATTAAAAAATAAAAACCTTCCATCATCTGGCACCTCACTTTCACGGTACAGACACTGAGAAAAAGAATTTACCCAGTTTTTCTCAAAAGAAGGAAATTTAGATTTTGCAATGATGTGGGTCTCACGCATTGCTTTGATATGCAGTACGACTCATCTGAATGGCGCCTTTTCATTGATTCATCCAAAACTAATCTTAAAGTACTATTATTGCACAATGGAAATAAATTTGCATCGCTTCCAATGGGACATTCTGTGCATATGGACGAAAATTATAACGATTTGGCCATTATCCTGGAAAAAATCTAACATTAGGACCATCAATGGATGGTTTGTGGGAACTTCAAAATACCCATGATGCTTTTGGGTCAGCAGGCAGGCTATACTAAATACCCATGCTTCTTATGCTTGTGGAATACTAGAGCCAGAGAACAGCACTGGACTAAAATTGATTGGCCACACTGAGAAACAAATTGGGGTTGATGAAACAATTTGTAAAATCGCTGCAAAAGGATAAGGACTGCTTTAAATATCTATGTACAAATTTCTTGAAGATGTCAGAAGCAAAGTTGAAAGAGAGAGTTTTCACTGGCCCTGACATAAGAAAACTTTTAACCAACACCCTCTTTGTGGAAAGTATGAATGAAAAGGAAAAAGAAGCTTGGGTATCGTTCAAGGATGTAGTGCAAAAGTTTTTGGGACTACAAAACCATTGTTCAACGGATGCTAGCAGCATACGAAGCTCAAGGCTGCAAGATGAGCTTGAAGGTCCATTTTTTTACACTCCCACATAGACAGTTTTCCTGAAAACCCGGGAGCTTACAGTGAAGAACAGGGGGAGCGGTTTCACCAGGATGTCCATGATATTGAGACACAGCACCAAGGAAGATGGGATGTCACTATGCTTGCTGACTACATTGGATGCTTAAGCGGGAAACTAAAGATGGAAATCAGAAAAGGACTCAGTGAAGTATCAAGGAAAAGAAGAAAAAGTTTCATAAAAAAAACATGAATAAGTATAATATTGTTACCATATGCCTCAAATTGATGTTTCATTGGTTGTAAAAAAGAAATTGTGTTTGATAATTTTGAATAAACGAGTGCTTTTACAATTTTTTTGTGTTTGTGTGATAGAAAAATCATTTCTGAAATCAGCACATTCTAAAACATATAATTCAGTAAAAATATCTCATGTAGTTGATATAAATTTTTTTCTGCAGACCTGTGTTATTCAAGACAGATGTATAATTTCACAGTTTGCCGTGGTTCCTCTACAAGCATTCAGATGAAGGAAAAATGTGACTTATATTTGGGTGGAGAATGAGTTTGCAAAGGGGTCAAACTAGACTGCTTCAGCTTCATGTCCATTTGGATGCTGCCACCAAAAAATACACCTTTGTGGATGTACGGGGGTGGGGAAAATAAGAATATGACAATGATTGGGACAATGATGTACTGGTTCCTGTATGAAGCTGCAGTATAAGTAGCAACCAGTGAAACATGGTTCCTGAGTGTCAATCATTCGTTTATACCACCCAATAACTATGGAAACAAGGAGAGAAAATTTTGCAAGATGAGCATAATCGAAAATCCTGCAACCTATGTTCTATGTCGGCATAATGGAACAATTCGCCACAGTAGTCTCCTTGGCTTCGGGCAGCAAAGTGAGAGACGCTCATGGATCTTGTGCTTTCAGTAAAAAATAATCACCTCGCTAAGACAGCAAGCAGATTGACATTGGAGAGTCGAAATCTCTTTTTAGGAGAGAATAACATTACTAAAAACAGAGGAGTCCCACTGCATAAAGCTCAATCAGCTCCTAGGATTTCACTGGGGAGTGGCATAGTGCAAGGACGAAAATAAAATTCTACACCGAAATTTTTGATCATCAGGAGCTTTTTGTAGTTTCCCCGTAATTTTAACTCAAGTCATGAAGGCTGTGGCTGTGTTGCCATCACAACAGCACACTAGTGTTGGGAATTGTAACTTCTACACTCCATTTCACATGAGGTTATTGGATAAGCAGTATGCGTGTGGTGTGTGTATGCACGGAGCTGTCCCCGGTGTACAGTTGTGCGACTACAGGGCAAGTGAGACTCATACATTTTATGCAGTATGGCAACAACGACTGATGGTTCTGCCCTGACCAACCTTCTGGGAGCAACAGCAGTGCACTTTGACTTGGCTCTTAGCAGGGTACCGCAAACAGGGCGGTGGCGAACTTGTTGACCCATTTTCTGATTATGAACTTTTCGACCATGGAATAGGGAGATCACTTTGGCAAGTTACTTGTCTAAATAAACACTCAAGTGTTCCTGCTACACAGCATACAGTTTGAACTGTAACTGAGGGAAATAGATCAGGATGACAGCACAGTGATGTGTCCAGAAGACCCTTTCCCTTCCTCTGGTATTTGTTCAATTAAGACACAAGTGCAGAGATCCATCTTAAGAGAAGCACTGTACAGTGACCGTACACCTCTGTATGAAAAGCTGCTTGGGGAAAAAGACTTCAAGTAGGAAATCCTTTGTTCAGCTGACAGGCCTGGCTAGACCTGCAGTGCCAGTATTCTAGAACCTGGATTCTGATGTCAGAACCAGTGCTAGTATTCCTGGGATTGAATTATTACATGATAGGGCGTGCACCAGTATTCTTGGTCAGCCATCTCAGATTTTTTAATTTATACTTAAAACACCCCTACTTCCCCGCCATTTTATATACATAGGGCAATTGACCTTTGTCAGATGAGGAAATCCCACGACTCAACACAGTGGATACTCAATGTTGGAAAAAAAATTCCCTTCTAAATCCAGGTGTGAGAAGGAAGATGGTGTCAAAAGGTCCCTAATAAATTAATGGTGAGCAGGGGAGGCGAACAGCAGACCACAGTAATGACTTCTTTTCCCAGTGAGCTTTATACCAGCCATGAACAGTGGCTTAGCAAAAGTTTTTAAACACCGATGATTTATATGGAATAGTATTCACATAATTACTACAGTTTGAGATATTAAGTATTTTAAAATTTGTTATTTATAAAACTAAATAAAATTCAATTTCAATGATAGGTTACAAATGCAGAAATCCATTAGATTTTGTGAATTCCCTCGATTTTCCAAGTAAAAGTAGTTTCCTAATAATTCCAGATTTTCCTGAAGAATCACCACCGTGCTCTTTGACGTCAGAGGTGGCACACTTTGTGCCGAAACTGTCCTTACATAACTACTTACATACCTGCAAAAGTTTTAAGATGGCTGAAATAGTTTATGTCAGGTACAACTGCTTGGGACAATGACCTGACGTGGCCGTTTCACAGATTGACTGACATGCTCCACGAGGCTTAACTATTTCCAAATTTTCTTTGCTGCGTAAGTTAGGTGCTACTATGCAGAAATATGTGTGTACGGCATAGCTAAATTGACATGAGTGTAGTTCAGTTAGTGGGAGAATATCAGAAGAAACACCAGCCTACAGACAAACAGAGCTGCTATAATGGCCATGTCAGAGGCGAGCGTACCAAGCTGGGTGGCCTCTGCCCCATAGCTCACCCCACTCCCAGGATTCATACTCGAACAAGCCACGCTGAAGTGCAGCATGCATGAGTGAGCAAAAATCTGCAAACTGGAGGCTATTATAGATTTCCTAACACATGCCCCTTCTCATACACTTTTCCAGCCACTTGGTTTAAACGTTTGTGTATTAATTGTCAGTTACTGTCTCACACTGACAAAGGTAATCAATCAGAAGTTTCGACTTGCAGAAAGCACTTAATTACCACCAGATCACACTGATTTCACCAGTTTTGGTTAAGAGCCACCATCTTTCACTTACTGCTTTGACTGCTGTTTCAGTTTTGGCATGATGTGGAGGAGACATGTCTCATTCACAGTAACTAATCAGTTTACCTTCAAAACACCTGATATTGCCGACACTTTTTTTGCATTTTCTTAGCTGTTACCAGTTATTAAATAGTAACTGTTTGACAAAAATATATCACACAATTTCTTTTAATGTGCCTATGCATCAGCTAGTTCAGTGCCCTTTAATTTCCAATTGTGCAATACCATACTGCAAATTTTCTCATCACTTTCATCAATGGTTGCTGCTTTTGAACATCTTTCTCATAGATAATCTTCACAAGGATTATGGCATGTCTTAATCCAATGTGTCATTACCTAACTGTTGAAAATAAATGAGTAGACTCCTTGAAGACTTTCACTAACTTTGGATGAATTTCAGTGGTTGATAATCCATTCACAAAAATCTTTATGATAAAAAGTGTTCCACTGTAATGAAACACAAGCAATTAATTTAAAAATTCATATAAACAAAATTGAGATAATAGTGAAATTGAGACAATTTACATTATGAACTGTCCTAGGAAAACGTTTCTGAAGCCAAAATAAAGGATGGACTGTCCCCTCCCCTCTTGCACATACTGTCCTAAGATACATGCCTTAATAACATTATCTTGTAATGAGCAGTTAGTATGCAATTTCTTTGTTGAAGTTTCCTGCAGTACAAATGTGGATAACTGCAATGCCCAGGGGGGAAAAAAATCTTTTGGAGCAATACGGAAATCTGAGATGTAACATGTATTAAGTATTTCACAACTAACATGCTCAGTGTGACCTTCTCCCTAAAAATTATAGTACAGAAAGTGACAAACAGGGAGAAAATTTCCATTATAAAATTCTACGTCTTTCACAATGAGACTCACAAATGTGAACATACAGAATGCAAACCACCATGTTTATTGTTATCACACCGAAAACTTGTAACCAAGTTATTAATTTGCAGAATTACAGTAAATTACTGTTGCTTTTACACACAGCATAATTTGGAGAGTTGAATTCACTGTTTTGTGTGTTTGTTCCACAGCATAAAAACTGCCCTCCTCCAAACATGGGTCTCTCGTCAAATTATTATCTGCTCAGTTCCTCTACACATCCTGAGACTGTATCGGACAGTAATTACCCCATTCTTTCCCGAAACAATTTCCAGGTTTAACACAGATTGTTTCAAAGTATTAATATAGAATGGGCACTTGTTTCCTCACAAAAGCACTTTTTTAACCCTGTAATCTCAGTGATGTGTGCACATTTAGAACATGAAGTAAACCGTATCAGACAACTGAACGAAGCTTATTGGTTCATGAGCTCTTGAATCATTAGATCTTACAATAACCCTCACTAGTTTCCATCTTGCACTATCCAGCTATAGCCCTTGATTCAGGGATCTGCATGAACATTTAATATGAATCCAATTATTTTTGTTTCCTTTCCCTTACCAGCTTAAGGAACCACTACTTCCCAAAATTAGTTTTTGTTGTTGCTGCTTAGTCAGCACAATTTGATTTTCCTGTCTATACCTTCTACCATGTTTTTCTGTCTATGCGAAGGCTAATCTCATGAACTACTATAGGGTAGTAAATACATGTTCCACAAGGAATGTTCATGTATACAATCTACAGGAAAACCTGACAATGCTTTGCAATTGTTAATCATGTAAAGGAATTGCACAAATATCCTCATCTCCTACCCACCCCGTCAGTCTCCTCCAACTTCTCTTTCCATCATGGCCCCCTCTCACTGACCTTCACCCTTGTACTGTTACAGCCAACGAAAAATTGACTGGGAACTGAATTCACTTAAAATAAATCAGTTGGAGTCATTGGTATATGGGGCACGAGATTTATCTTCTGTTGCTGTATTAAAGTGTGGGTAGCAGCTTCAATGACAGTATTTCACATAACTTTAATCTCCAGATGGGTAGGATTATAGTTTTGCACAATACGGATTCCGAAGTAGTACTCTAATAATAAGGTGATAAACTAATTATACAATTTTCTTTTAAAACTGACTATGATGAATAAAACAAAAAAGCAACTTAGTTGAGAGTTCAAAATTTGACTAAAATTTATAAATAAGAAGGAAGATCTATGGAGGAAATTAAATGGCCTGCTATCACAGCTAAAAACTGAGTAGGAGAAAGAAAACAAAACCACACATTTTCATAGCAGAGCAACTATCCCAATGGGAGTTACTGATGAGGTGGTTGTAACTAATCATGCAGCAGATGTCTTGGGGTAGTGCTCATGCAATGTCACGAGTATTGTCCATGTCATGGGCAACAGTATAGAAAGTTTTGTGGTCTACTTTAAATTGGTAAGTATGCAAGATGCAGGGGACAGTGTAGCAACAGTCTGAATCTGCTCTTCGATTTCTGACGCGGACTGAAGTTGATGACGTGGCTGGACAATATTCTATGGAGTGATGAGGCACATTTTGTATTGTAGGATGCAGTAAATACACAGAACTGCTGAATTTTGGGCACCGTTAAACCACCTGTTGGCCACAAAGATCCACTACACTCACACTACGTCGACTCTGGTGTGGATTCACAAGCACCTTTATTCATGGTCCATTTTTCTTTGAAGAACACACACCCAGAGGGCCAGTCATCTGCGTATTATCAAGACAGCCTTCTACAGCCTGTGATTCCTGGTTTGAAAGAGTGCAGCTAAGTGGAAACCATCTTCTTCATGCAAGATTGGCAACACGTCATGTCTCTTGCCCAGTGACAGATCTGCTTGATGCAACCATCCACAAATGCATTTCAGGGACTAATTCATTCTCTATCTGATCTAAAGGCCAGTTAGTACACAGGAACATGTTGTTAGTATTCCACCGAACTGCTGCAGGCAAATGTCGATCTTGTCATGTCACACATCCAACATCCCATTGACATCCCTGATGCTCGCACTGAACAAATTGTGTAAGCAGTGGTTAATCATAAAATCAACATTACACCTTTCTCATTTGTTTAACCCTTTCTGGCCACATCCTGTTCCTAATACTTTACATATGGAAATGTCTATATGGTTTTCTTGCATTCACACTAGCAGATTTGCACCTAGTGGCCAAAATTGGAACTAACATTTTTTCCAATGTAAATCAAATATAACGAAAAAACTACAAAGAACGAAACTTGTCTAGCTTGGAAGGGGAAACCAAATAGCGCTATGGTTGGCCTGCTAGATAGCGTTGCCATAGGTCAAATGGATATCAACTGCGTTTTTTAAAATAGGAATCCCAATTTTTTATTACATATTCGTGTAATACGTAAAGAAATATGAATGTTTTAGTTGGACCATTTTTCACTTTTTGATAGATGGCGCTATAATAGTCACAAACATAAGGCTTATAATTTTAGACCAACAGTTGGTAACCGATAGGTTTTTTAAATTAAAATACAGAACGTAGGTGCATTTGAACATTTTATTTTGGTTGTTCCAATGTGATACCTGCACCTTTGTGAATTTATCAATTCTCAGAACGCATGCTGTTACAGCGTGACTACCTGTAAATATCATATTAATGCAATAAATGCTCAAAATTATGTCCATCAACCGCAATGCATTTGGCAATATGTGTAACGACATTCCTCTCAACAGCGAGTAGTTCACCTTCCTTAATGTTCGCACATGCATTGACAATGCTCTGATGCACGTTGTCGGTGGATCACGATGGCAAATATCCTTCGACTTGCCCCACAGAAAGAAATCGGGTGACGTCAGATGCGGTGAACCTGCAAGCCACGGTATGGTGCTTCGACGACCAATCCATCTGCCATGAAATATGCTATTCAATACCACTTCAACTGCACACTAGCTATGTGCTGGACATCCATCATGTTGGAAGTACATCGCCAGTCTGTCATGCAGTGAAACATCTTGTAGTAACATCGGTAGACCATTATGCACGAAATCAGCATACATTACACCATTTAGATTGCCACTGATAAAATGGGGGCCAATTACCCTTCCTCCCATAATGCCACCCCATACATTAACCCGGGGTCGCTGATGCTCAACTTGTCGCAACCACTGCGGATTTTTCGTTGCCCAACAGTGCATATTATGCCAGTTTACGTTACCACTGTATGACACCTCGTCGCTAAATAGAACACATGCAAAAAATCTGTCTATGTCCCGTAATTTCTCTTGTGCCCAGTGGCAGAACTGTACACGACATTCAGTCATCGCCATGCAATTCCTGGTGTATAGAAATATGGTATGGGTGCAATCGATGTTGATGTACCATCCTCAACACCGACGTTTTTGAGATTCCAGATTCTCGTGCAATTTGTCTGCTACTGATGTGCGGATTAGCCGCGACAGCAGCTAAAACACCACCTTAGGCATTATCATTTGTTGCAGGTCGTGGTTGAAGCTTCACACGTGGCTTAACACTTCCCGTTTCAGGCAAACGGTCCAGACACTTGGGTGATTTCATCCAGGATACCGAGCAGTATACATGGCACATGCCCGTTGGGCATTTTGATCACAATAGCCATACATCAACAGGTTATTGACCTTTTCCGCAATTGGTAAATGGTCCATTTTAACATGGGTACTGTACCACGAAGCAAAAACTGTCCGCATTGGTGGAATGTTACGTGATACCACGTACTTATATGTTTGTGACTATTACAGCACCGTTGTTGTTGTTGTTGTCGTCTTCAGACCTGAGACTGGTTTGATCCAACTCTCCATACTACTCTATCCTGTGCAAGCTTCTTCATCTCCCAGTACCTACTGCAACCTACATCCTTCTGAATCTGCTTAGTGTAGTCATCTCTTGGTCTCCCTCTACGATTTTTACCCTCCACACTGCCCTCCAATACTAAATTGGTGATCCCTTGATGCCTCAGAACATGTCCTACCAACCGATCCCTTCTTCTGGTCAAGTTGTGCCACAAACTTCTCCCCTCCCCAATCCTATTCAATACTTCCTCATTAGTTATGTGATCTACCCATCTAATCTTCAGCATTCTTCTGTAGCACCAAATTTCAAAAGCTTCTATTCTCTTCTTGTTCAAACTATTTATCGTCCATGTTTCACTGCCATACATGGCTACACTCCATACAAATACTTTCAGAAACAACTTCCTGACACTTAAATCTATACTCGATGTTAATAAATTTCTCTTCTTCAGAAACGCTTTCCTTGCCATTGCCAGTCTACGCTTTATATCCTCTCATCAGCACCATCTATCACAAAAGCGAAAAAAGTGGCCCAACTAAAACATTCATATTTCTTTACATACTACACGAATGTAATAAAAAATGGGGTTCCTATTTAATAAAACCAGTTGATATTCGTTTGACCTATGGCAGTGCCATCTAGCGGGCCAACCATAGCGCCATCTGGTTTCCCCCTTCACCCTAGACAAGTTTCGTTCTTTGTAGCTTTTTCGTTTGATGCTTATTTCCGGAGATATTTGGCCCGGTCACTATCAACAGACCACCCTTGACTTCAAATGTCAAGACCATTTAAAGATGTTTCCTCTACACAAATAGAGTGCGAGTCAGCTCCCCCAACACTGTCGTCCTAAGCTACACAATGTTATAGCTGGCCATCATAAACCATACACAACATTTTCATATTCCATTACTCGTTACATGCGAACTGTTAGTCCCACAGAAAAAATAAGCACTATCTTCTCTTAGGAAATTTAATTTAGTTGTATTTTGTACTGGGATACATTTTTGCTGGTGGCCACAGTTTGGGTTATTAAAAGAAAACATACCAAAGTGTCCTTCAGTTGACACTGCAGTGGTTACATTTGCTCAACAAATGCAAACTTATATGAAAATTAAAGCTAAATGTTCTCTGTACAACCCAATACGCACACTACAGATACTGAAGAATGACACTGGGTGGAGTGACATACAGCACATTGTTTCCTGCATCTATGGCTCACCCCACGTCCCACTATTGTAATAACAACAAAGGAACAATTTGGAAGGAAAACTTGCAGAAAAAAATATCAAAAAACAGCCTGTTACATTCAGTAAGAAGAAAACTAGTGAATAAGAAATGTCAAAAGACAATGTAAATTGAAAGTTCCAATAAAGACCAAAGAATAATCAGCTGATATATTAGTAACAATTTGCAGAAAGTAGCTCCGGCAAAACTTTTCAAAAGCACCCGATATTTTGACAGGTAGCCTCTGCCAGCAAGAGAGCAACTGCAACCTAATCTGCAGGTGCTCTGCAATATAAACTAACAGCAAGCAAAGCTTTCCACATCCTAACTCCATCCACCAGAAAATCCACTTTATGATGGAGATACAGAAAGATACTGTCTGTCTTCACTCAGTGAGAGTCAGGAGGTAGCATGATAGGACATTGCAGTATGCTGGTTTGTACCTCATTGAGCGTTTACACCATCTTGCCCATCATGAAGGGATACTTTGTATATTAATGCACAGTGTCCAAGCAATCACAGACTAAACAACTGCCTGTTTAACTGACTCACTTAAAGCGTACTTTCCACCAGATCAGGTATAGCGAGCAACAGACAGTAACTGATTTGGAAATCAGGATGGTGGTGGAACCACCGCCATCGCACTGCCTACAAAAGGAGATTTGTGTATACGAAAGGCAGGTGTGTCAGTTCCCTTCCAACTGCAGTTTCGTATACATCAATAATACTATCTCGACCACTGCGTGGAAAATAAGTGTCACACAAGCTTACAGTAATAGAGGGCCACTGCCTTGATACCAGCCCTCACATATAGGCTGCTGCTCAAAATGACTGGGAGTTGACAAGTTCATCCACCTGCATTCCTGTGAGCTATAGAAATGTGTTTTCAAAGGAATAAGTACTGAGGTGCATTAGCCC
This sequence comes from Schistocerca gregaria, assembly GCF_023897955.1. Lineage (NCBI taxonomy): Eukaryota > Metazoa > Arthropoda > Insecta > Orthoptera > Acrididae > Schistocerca > Schistocerca gregaria. The sequence goes on from NC_064921.1 coordinate 761,831,438, forward strand.
TATTTCTTGAAGTGATATCCAATTTCTCAAATGAAATTATATCAAGAAAATTTAATGTTGCTTCCACTGTGAAATGAACCATATGCGCGCAGTAAGAACAACCACAACTGCATGTGGAAAAGTAGCAATATTTTTCGTCCAATATTTCAGCTGTTAACAATTTTGCCGTCTTCAAAGCGGCTCAATGTCAAATTGAAAGCACTTGACACAATGATAGATTGTGGAATATTCTATCTGCCAGAAAAAACTTCAAGATACACAGTAATAGAATAGTTAACAACATTAGGCAGATTGTACCTTTGTCGATTAATATTAAAATCACAAGTGTTACTTACAATATCATCAACAGGTTGAGACATATCAAAAACATTTGAGTATAAGATAGTTGGCACCTGCAGATGGACGCAACATGGCATTGCCAGTGATGGGATTTGACTGGAAGGCAGTGGAGTGTGTGAGTGTGCAGGGGGGAAGGGGGCAGCAGCAGTGGGAGTCCCTGAGAATTCTAGCTGTGGAGGAGAAGACTGTCATCAGAAGTTTCTGATAAATTAATGGTGAGTGAGGTGGAGAAGGGGGGGGAGGAGCACAAAACAGTACCGTGAACTTTGATGACTCAACAGTAGGTTTTTGACAACCAAGACATAGTAGGTCTGGTTTTGGAGAACGAGGAGGTGGAGTCATCTTTTGAAGGCCTCAGCAGGAAATTCAGATACCAACAGAATATTTATAAATGACAATAATTTAAAGATGATTTATTTAATGAACAATGGATTTGCATTGTGTAGTATTTCATAATGTCTAATCCAAATTCACTGCTCTCAGAGGTTCAGACAAGGAGAAATAGTATCACCATCTCATATCCTTTAAATACTGAATTGTGGTTAATGGATGAAGATCGGAAAGGTATGGTTTCTGATCCTCATACCAATCTACAAGCAGAGACTCTTAACAAAATGTTTATGTAGTGGACATAACGGCACTCTGTCACCTCAATACACACATACCTGTATCACTCAATGAGACACTTCTAAATAAAAGACACACGTAAATAGAAATATAAGTTCTTTTATTTTCAAAAGTAAAAGATCTTTTTGTATAAGAATATTATTGGATATTATATCACGAACAATAGAAAATAAAATCACACTATAACAAACATATATAATAGTTCAAATCACACAAATAAGTGCAACATCATGTGGGCTGAATCTCCAGATAAACTTGAGGCAATTACAAAATACAATGAAATGTGCAACATGATAGGACCAAGGAGAAGGAATGCTGATAAAAGGCAAATGACAGGGGGAAAATAAAAAATAGTTACATACAAAAAACAGCCTATTATTAGCTGATGTACAGTGCAGTTTGTTAAGCTATAATACAGGATGCACACTCATAAATAACATAAAAATATTTCATTCCAGGTCAACTACAATCATGGCATTTAAAGACATTTGGTGCAACACAATGGATACATTTTGCACAGCCTAGATGACAGAACAACTGCCAATAAATTGTTCTGATCGCTTCACCTTCCACAGTAACACACTTTTTAAAATCATAACATCAAATAAAGAACCTCCAATTCATTATGTACTTGGAGTATTTCATTTCAACTGGAACAGCAAAGTTCATAGTGAAAAACAAGTAATTAAGAATAGTCAAATTTATAGTAGTAGTAGTATTTACTGTACTTGATCCACTTCCCGATATTAAAAATGATGCTTTAACTTTATATAGAAGACTCATGAGATAGATTTGAATTTTTCTGTGCAAAATAAATTAACTATGCTTATAAATTAAACCTAAATATTTAGTATTACGGTACATAATTTACAAAACGTATTATAATTTATCCCTGACCACAAAGGTTACTCACTTTTTTTTTCTTTAAAAAATAATGGCACAGGTAAGATTAAAAGTTACATTATTAACACTGCAATTATGTAAAAAATAAATGTTTCAATGCCAACATTTCTCCCATCAGAACAGCACACATGTAATGTTCCAGAAAAAACATTCAACAATAAGCACAACAACCTCATGTCACATAAATAACAGTACTTTCTGTGAGACTGATATTGTTATCCACAAATCCACAACACTGATGCACAGATTACCCTTTAGAGGGCCAAGGAAATAATAATAATAAAAAATCGCAGTAATTTTACAATGAAGTTCATTGCAATAAAGGGAAATTATGGAGTAATCTCCTTTCTTTTGTACACTGGTAAAATTAAGAATTTCTTTGGTGTTTCCCAGATTAAACAATCACTTCTGTATGAAAGATCTCTCCTTTTAACTGCTAGAAATGGGCAAGACTGGTCGTGCAAAAATAGTGTTTCAGCATGCCAGTGCAACGTTACAGTTACATGATTTGTTACATCTACAGCACTTTGAATATAGTATGATTCACAGAATGCATTAGACAATACAATTTATGTACAGGAATGATACCCATATATGTAAGTAACACAGCATCTCACAAAGAAGGGCACTTCTGGTTTTAAGAAAAATCAAAGAGATCCATAAGGCCCTCATCCACATCCAAACTGAAGTTATAGTCTGCATCAGACAGTGGAGGCTCCAGCGACAGGAAAGGCTCGCAATATGACGAAAATCCCATGTCCAGCATGGTATCTGGTTCTGCAGCTGAGAAAATTATGACATCAGATCACAAAAGCATATCAATCTTGCAACTAAATATTAATCGTCTCTGCTACTCCAGTAATTTTATTTCACTGTCATCTGAATGTTAGATTTAACATACATACGTACCCATACATGCAAGCATTACAAGCTTTAACAAAAGACAAGATGCCATGCAGCAGAAAGTAAATGAGCTCCCAAAGCAAGCAGTTGTGTCAGTAACACGGCAGTCTAAGCAATCCCGAACTCAGCTGAATCCCATGGTGCTACGGTAATAATATACGTAGCATACACAGGCTCCAACTAAGCTCAGGGCACAGAGCAAAGCAAAGGGCACCACATGTGTCTATTTATATTTTTCATTAATAGACACAGGCCCTTCTCAGTAGGCACCTTAAAATATCACAAATGCATAACTGTTACAGGACAACACAATAAACAAGTGCATTAACATGCTTCTAAAATCTCTTGCTGGTTTAGTATATTTTATTATTTGTGAGGATAATGCACTTCCATTAGCTCCTCCAGAAACCAGTTCACTATAATGTAAATTTTCAGATATGACATAAGGAATAGGTTCAAAAAATTTGGCAAACTAAGGAAATATTGTGTTAATTATAGCAGTGGTATGCAAGAACAGTGTTTTTTCTCATGATTCCTGTTTAAATTTCTTGACCATCTATAAGTTCCCCTTGCCATAGAATCACTTATGAAACCTTTGTCTTCGTCAATGTCACCTTAGTAAGGGCCTGAACGATGGAAATGTAATCCAATAACAAAAATGTTGTCAAAAGTATTTTTTGTGGTTTTCTAAGAGGGAGACTGACCTTTCTCCTAAAATTCTCTCAACATACCTAAATCTTCCATTTACCTTCATCAATCTTGAATAGAGGTTTGCATCTTTTCATATTTCTGATGAGTGCACCTACATACTGAAATAATCCAATAAGCTCTTACATCAAGAGTGATTTTTTTATCTATCAAGATTTTGTTATGTTTATCCCCTTTAATGAGATTAACTTCATTAAATGAAATGGAAATACCCTCAGTCCACCACCACCACCACCACCACCACCACCACCACCACGTGAATATCTCGAGTGCTGGCTATTCTACATCCTGTGTTAAAAGAGGGATCTGTTTTCCAATAAAATAGTGTTTCCCAAATTTTGCTATTTAAGGAGAGAAGGCACAACTTCTTGACAATTATCATGTTTGAGTACAGAATATGCTTCAGGATGCCACAAATAATAAATGTTAGGGATGAGGAGGAAATCAGTGTTTAACATCCCTTTGATAACAAAGTCATTAGAGACCGAGCACAAGCTTGTATTAGGGAAGGATGGGGAAGAAAATGGGTCGTGCCCTTTGAAAGGAACCACCCTGCATTTACCATAAGTGACTTGGAGGGGGGACCTGGATGGCCGGACGTGGATTTGAACTGTAGTCGCCCTGAATGTGAGTCCAGTATGCTAACCACTGCACCACCATGCTCGGTTCAATGTTAGGGATATAAGACACTTGTACAAGTCTGTCTACGTCAGTTATTTGAGTCTACAAAAGTTCAGTCACGTAAGTTTCCATACTTCAATTAAAATTATCTGATAGCTGACACTTCACACATTAGAGCTGGTTTCCTCCAATCAGAGAACACACACTTTCATGCCCGAACTGCTCACTGTTGCCGAACTGCCGTAACAATTGATCAGTTCACTTCCAATTCCTTGTCAGACACCTTTTCTTGATGTGTTTGGATCCAAATCCTGGATCTGCCCATTTCATTCCATCACACATAACCCCCCCCCCCCCCCAAAAATTTGGCAAACTAAGGAAATATTGTGTTAATTATAGCAGTGGTATGCAAGAACAGTGTTTTTTCTCATGATTCCTGTTTAAATTTCTTGACCATCTATAAGTTCCCCTTGCCATAGAATCACTTATGAAACCTTTGTCTTCGTCAATGTCACCTTAGTAAGGGCCTGAACGATGGAAATGTAATCCAATAACAAAAATGTTGTCAAAAGTATTTTTTGTGGTTTTCTAAGAGGGAGACTGACCTTTCTCCTAAAATTCTCTCAACATACCTAAATCTTCCATTTACCTTCATCAATCTTGAATAGAGGTTTGCATCTTTTCATATTTCTGATGAGTGCACCTACATACTGAAATAATCCAATAAGCTCTTACATCAAGAGTGATTTTTTTATCTATCAAGATTTTGTTATGTTTATCCCCTTTAATGAGATTAACTTCATTAAATGAAATGGAAATACCCTCAGTCCACCACCACCACCACCACCACCACCACCACCACCACCACCACCACGTGAATATCTCGAGTGCTGGCTATTCTACATCCTGTGTTAAAAGAGGGATCTGTTTTCCAATAAAATAGTGTTTCCCAAATTTTGCTATTTAAGGAGAGAAGGCACAACTTCTTGACAATTATCATGTTTGAGTACAGAATATGCTTCAGGATGCCACAAATAATAAATGTTAGGGATGAGGAGGAAATCAGTGTTTAACATCCCTTTGATAACAAAGTCATTAGAGACCGAGCACAAGCTTGTATTAGGGAAGGATGGGGAAGAAAATGGGTCGTGCCCTTTGAAAGGAACCACCCTGCATTTACCATAAGTGACTTGGAGGGGGGACCTGGATGGCCGGACGTGGATTTGAACTGTAGTCGCCCTGAATGTGAGTCCAGTATGCTAACCACTGCACCACCATGCTCGGTTCAATGTTAGGGATATAAGACACTTGTACAAGTCTGTCTACGTCAGTTATTTGAGTCTACAAAAGTTCAGTCACGTAAGTTTCCATACTTCAATTAAAATTATCTGATAGCTGACACTTCACACATTAGAGCTGGTTTCCTCCAATCAGAGAACACACACTTTCATGCCCGAACTGCTCACTGTTGCCGAACTGCCGTAACAATTGATCAGTTCACTTCCAATTCCTTGTCAGACACCTTTTCTTGATGTGTTTGGATCCAAATCCTGGATCTGCCCATTTCATTCCATCACACATAACCCCCCCCCCCCCCCCCCCAAAAGATGCTTACAACACACATTTCATGCACGGCCCGAACCAAACAATATTGGATACTTCTGTACAAGATGAGATTCAAAACCACTTCAGAAATCAGGTTACGTTAGGTAAACTTCACACATCACTGCAAAAAGCCTAATTTTTAAAGGCTACAACTCATTTCGATTAGGCCACCAGAGACATAAATGTACATAGGATTCTAGAGTGTGATGTCATAGCAAAGTGGATAGTGTACAAATCTCACATGCAAAAGGTCATAGGTTTGAGTCTTGTCAAATGCAACAATTGTTTTTATTTCTAAACCTAATCAAAAGATTTTGATTACTATTTGCATTCAATTAACCGGTTTAAAGGTAATTTTTTTATTTGCTCTTATCTTTCTTGCTATTACTCTTTCTTTGTTTGGAACCTATCGCCTATAATCTGCAACCAAATCCCAATGAGGACTGCTTATCAGTTGGTAACTTGGCTGCTGGTTTAACTATTATTTCTTTTACCCACTATTAACACTCCATTACGAGGACCAATCTACCTTTTTGACAGACAATCTACATGCTGAAAATTTCCCTATTTGTTAGCTTAATATTCACTCAGCCATCGACTCCTAATGTTATGCTAGGGTATCTTTTTTTTTTTGAGAGTAAACACTTCAACAATCAATTATTGCATGGGGTGGGATGGAGGGGTTGGGGAAGGGGTCCTAAAGAATGTGTTTAGTTGCATCACACACACTGGCCAGTTTGTGTGTTTACGTGTCTCTTTGAACATGACACTTGTCAATATCTTTGTTAAGCCTCTAATGTGATTTAACATATCTGGACTGAAAATGATGCGATCTGAGACACCATGACAATCGAACCTGAGGCAACGACAGTATGGGGCTGGAGTTGGCAACCTTCCCCCCCCCCCCCCCCTCCTTTATAGGAACTACCATCAAGGTTTGTACTGGAGGTAGTGATAACTGAAACATTAAATTTCCTTAGTGTATTAAGATTTCACATTCTCAAAGATTCCCCTTTTTTATTCTTTAATTTTACACCAATGTTAATTTTTATCAAGTTGTAAACTCAATTTAAATCTCTACCTGGACAGTGTCACACAGGGTTTCACCAGATTACTAAAAATGTTGGCAATAGGGTTTACCCTAGCCTTTTTGAAGTAATCATCTTATTTGGTTAATTTTGAAAAGGGGTGCCTGCTACAGTTGTTCAAAATAGAAATTAAGTTTCTGTTATTTCTTTCCTCAGGCTAGTTATTGTGAAGAATTATGCCTCCATTCGTTACCATACTATACTGCATCTATAAGATGATGATATTCCTCAGTTTTATATTAATATACTCTCTCCATTTCTCCATTTATAATTTGCAAATCAGGCATGGTAACTAGTGCAATCACAATTGGTGTTTGCTCTTCTTACAATATTAAACTGCTCTTACAGTACATAAACCTTTAAGCTAATAGTACCAATTTGAATCTGTGTTTCAACATTCACTAATATTATCGCACAATCACAAGAGGTTGTTCTAAAACTCTATCAGCTATTTTTTTTTTAATTTTAAAAGTAGTTGGCAGAGTATTATTTACTCCTGGTAACATAAATCCATGGGTGACAAAGCACAGACTCCTATTAAGATTTATTAGACTCGCTGAGAATGAATTTCAGAATTTAGGATTACTGATATGACTGACCACAGTACAGCATATAAACACAAAATATGGCTCTTTACCACACGCAAACATGACAGTTATAAAACTAATGTAAAGGTAACTTTGAACAATATTTTGTACCAACCATACTTAAATCAAAATCAGTCCCAAACAAACAAATTTTATATACCAACAACATCCAATCTCTTATTGCTTGGCATGGCATAGAAGATAAAAAGGGCCTTGGCATTTGTTTCTTGACTAAGTATTTTTACCTTCCATACACTCAAAATAGGGCATGACCAAAACTTTCATTAACCCAACTCTTTGTTTTATTAGCTGTACCACCTTTTGAGTTCCCATTGTCTTCTTTAACATCTTCATAAGTATTGTCTCTATATTAGACCTTGTTTCCCTTTCTGATTTCATATTTAAGAGGTTTTTCTTAGTATGTTGTCAGTATTGGCACCTATTTCTTTTTTCATCTTTTCTGTTTTAAGAACAAAAACTATGAAGTCAATCACACTGATTCATCTCTTCCAAAGGCTTTTTAAGGAATTTTAACAATGTGCATTACAGATCACAACACAAATAATACATTTATTATACAATTTCTTTGAAATATAGACTGTCCTAACTGTAAGAAGAAAGTTATGAGCAAAACACCAAGATTCTTCTACAAACCATGTAAATAATTAAAAGTTTGCAGGCTGGAAAGAGGTATGTACAAAATTCCAGCAATAGGTTTTGATCTCGTAGTAACTAGAACTCTGTCTGTGATGTGGTTATGAAGGACAACACAAAGTCACAGGCAGAGATCTGGCACTACCACATCAGTACAGTAGTTTTCCTCCAGAAAGTGCAGTTAGTGATTATAGCAGGCCATTATTTTAATCCAACATTTGAACACAGTTTCAACAGAACTTAAATTTGATATATCCATTAACAGTTAGGCACTTGCCTATCAACAAGCAACAATTAATCAATAAATTTTTATTTTCAAGTCTACAATTTTTTCTCAAAAACTGGCTGTATAAAGCAGTATGCACACAAATATAACAATGGACACAGGAGTAGGAAGGAAAGAAGGCTGGCAACAGAACGAAAAGCAATGTCATGCAAACCAAGGACTCTGGATGTTTAGTGCATTGAGAAAGAACTCAGCTTGGAAAACAAAGCAGTATAGAGAGTAATATCAGATGATGAGGAAGAACTACAATGTGAAAGGGAGAGAGAACATATGTTCACACAAAGTAACAATCCGGCATATCATTTACGATGTCAAAATTCAAAGAACCACCTCCATTTAAGAGCTTTACAGCAGCAGCTGCCAAGAGACATTCAATGTCAAATGTTTATCATATGAATGCAATAACTTGGAAATAGAATTATTTCTCTACGGAAACAAGAATTTCGAACTTTAAGAATGTAATTTTTTCCATGTCCTGTAAAAAAAATGTGTCCTTAATAGAATTTTACAGTCAAAAGTCATTTCTTTGAATTTAGATAATTAACTCTACTATTAGTAAAAAACAAATGGAATGCACCAAAGAAGAAACAAAACAACCTGCATCATTAACACAATTTTGCCTTCTATTATAAATGTTGATTCAAGTGTACATGTAACTATATATTACCTCACTGTTTTCTTTCAATGAACAGTCAGAAAGAAGTGGTTATTATTGGGAGATGACAAAGTTAACATCAGCATTCAGCACACTTAAAAAGAATGTGCAGATTTAACTATCCTGAAATAAATATGGCAATGCTGTGTATTTCTTATCTGCATTAATATGAACAATACACATAAGCCCAGGGATACATACCAATCTCATTCAATGTATTGTAAACTTAAAGCAGTTCTATGAAGAAAAGTGCACTTAGAGAAGTAACAGCTTTCTTCCTCCAGCTCAACTGTAGTACAGGAAAAAGAAAGAGGAAAACTGCAGTTCTTCAAATGTGTGATAATTTGCCACAACTACAGTCACCTGCATAAAAATATTTTCCCACTGAAAGACATTGCAACCGACAGCATAAGTGGGACAGCAGCAGTAGCAAAATTACTGATTTTAAGATTATTTCCCTGAGAGCAAAAATGAGGTCACCTTATAGCAGAGCAAACAGCAGTTTTGTAACATTAACATTTAGAAAAAACAATACTGAGAGTCACTCAAAACAGACCCTGTGCTGACTTACACTGTTTACAATGAGTAGGACCTGAAAATGTAGCAGCTATTTTTGGAGAAATTTGGATGTAGTTTTTGTGTGGCCTCTGCAACCAGAGACAGGGGTCAAGTGAGTGAACTGCATTTGCATTAATATGAACGTGTGTGTGTGTGTGTGTGTGTGTGTGTGTGTGTGTGTGTGTGTGAAAGGCCTTTTAGATGGAAGATTACTTGTTTAGCAACCTTTTATTGTGCCTCTCTGCTGCTTAACATCTCCACTATACAGGGAGTAGCAGCCTGTCCTTTTCATAATATTGTCTGTGTGTAAATATGAGACGTACAAATTTAAAAGGTTGTCATCATGCTATGGACTGAAGATTATGCATTAATGCTTTGAAATAATTTTCTGGTGATGGGGGAGCTTTTATACTTTAATGATGGTTTAGCAGAAACTTCAAGTGTTTTCCCCCCTTTCCAAAATGGTCTTTGTACTTTTACTCCTTCTTGCTCTATTTCTTTCAACAGATGATTGTTTCTGTTGAGAAGCAACAACACTTTCACACCGGTTAACTTATCTGATTTACAGTATTTCTGGAGATCATTCCCCCCCCCCCCCCCCACCCACCCAATCCCATAACTCTATAACTGCAAAAACTGCAGAACATACTTCAATCTTTCATGGGCATTCACAGCAATGCGCACCACACTAGACAACATTACAGATAGAACTGACATGGCATTTAGTGTTGAAGTACAATAAAAAATAACTCTTATTTCCATACAGTCAAAAACATTTCAAGGTTTTGTTTTTCAGTCACTATACTGTATAGTGTGGACATTGTAAACTGGCAGTCAGCCGTGGGTGTCAACAAACGACGACGACTGCTGGAGGGGCAAGGAGCAGAGTGGTGAAACAAACCCCACATCCCCTCGCAGGGCAGCAGCCTAAACCAGTGGTCTACAATCCCCCGCAGAACTGACACATGGTTACAGGGATTGCTGATCTCTTCTAATGTCGTCAGGGCCATAACGGAATTTCACGATGGACCAGGATTTCAAAATAAGAAAAGAAAACAATGGAGGCAAAACACAAATCATCTGGTAACAGCTACCACACAAATACTGGCTATGCTGTCAACAAGGTAGCTGAGGCCCATCCTCTACTGGAATTTGACAACCACAGTGCACAACACCTGCTGCCTGAAAGAGCCACATTAAACGTCTACTTTTTATACCTATATTTGCACTTGAGATACGGGAGAAACTTACGCCTAAAGCACAATGGTAAGTCATAGCATTCGTGCACCTTATATTTTGCACATACATTCTTATGCACACGATCTTTTCAAACTGGGCTTAGCCAGATGACGTGCAACAGCAGCAACCAAAAATTAGTTACATTTTCGATATTTTTATTTAAAACCATCTCTGAAAAATAGTCCACTTGGATACAGTTCACAATGAAACAGCAGCTGCTAGATAATTGTGTGTTTTTTTGTATTTTGAGATAAAATTTGTATCTATATTAGCATTTATTACAAAATGTAGATTACAGAGGTTCCCAACATCGAGTAATATCCTGTCATAATATTGTGTATCTCTCCAGGGATACCAGTACTCTGATGACTTTTTCATGCCCAGTTTTTGGGAAAAACTTAACTACAGTCACTTTACGCTATTTTCTTCCAAGCATTTACTACGTAATGATATATTTGCTGAACACTCTTAGTTTATGGGTGTTCAATTTATCACACACTATTATTATTGTTGTTGTGTTACATCAACAGCGCTTAGTCTGATTATTTAACGAATGACAATATAACTCCAGAAATAAAGTGATTGAAGGCATTTTTGTACAAGACACACAAGGTATGTTCGTATCGTGATTGAATACATGTTTATTGCGCATGCACACACATATACACAAAGAAAAAATATATTCTACAATAAAAATGGTGTAAATTAATTTTTGATTGGTTACCTGTAGGAAGATGTGGATCTGACTGCTTGCCTCCCATAAGAGGACCAAGGCTGCTGGGACCTGGTAATATGTCTTCGTCACATTCCCTTCCTATTGGATCTTCTTCCTTAATTACAAAATCTTCTGACAGTTCCAGACTGTCAAGACCAAGACCAAATTCCCCAGCACTACATGAGGCTACAGGCTCAGGAGTGGGTTGAGGTGCTGGTTCTTCTGGACAAAGGAAAACCTCAATTTCACCATGCTGGCTCTTCATATGCATTGTCAAGCCCTACATGAAAAAAAATAAGAGAGAAAAATGGTAGATGAAAATTATTAGTCATGTAAATACATTAAGTGGCTAAAACCTGAAATTTACGGCATACTAACCTCACTTGCCGATGGTACTTCAAGTTTTGCTTCTGGCGGAGCTTTGATAGCCATCACCATTTGTTGGCGGTATTCTGCAATGCTCCTTAAATCTTGGTATGTGATGTAAGCGTAACGTTTATTTTCACTCATTTGGCGAAGATTGGCCTCTGTGAAGAAAGTTGTAATGATGCAGATAGAAACAAAACATTCTGCACTCTCAAAAGAAATTTGCCTCACTGAGATCATTATCATACAAGATACTTTGTTGTTTAACATCACTATATTAATTCTGTAATACCAGCAGACAATAATTTAGGATATATAATTGTGAGGGTCTTATGCAATATCCTAAACAATCTGTTGTTTCACAATGATTTTTCTGCTGGATACTTTACAATTAGTAGAATGAAAGTTGACAAAACTGATATTCTTGTAAAACCGAGGATAGTCTGTTTTTATTGCTACACAAAATATCTAAATGTGGTTTATTAACTGCACAGTTATGTTTGCTTGTTAGTAAGAAGAGACTATTTCAAATTTTGGGTTATCAATACTTCTAACAGCAGAAACAGTGTCTTTGGGCATCAGCAGTTCCTACACAATTTCCGTTCACACAGTTTCACCACTATTCTTTTTTGTTTTACCATGCCCTTTACAATGATAAGTTGTACTTTGTGGCTTAATTCTACTTTCCTTCTACTGTTCTGGTCATATGTAAAGTACACCAGTGGCAAAAAACAGTCAATACTGTCACTGCGTCACAGGGATGGAAATGTTACCGATGATGGTGCCACTAAAGTGGAGTTACTAAATACGATTTTCCATAATTCCTTCACGAAATAAGACAAAGTAAATATTCCAGAATTCGGAATGAGGACAGCTGTTAGCATGAGTGACATAAATAAAAGTAGATGTCTCAGGTGTTGTGAAATAACTCAAATCACTTAAAAAAGGCATGTCTTCCAGTCCAGAGGAAATACCAATAAAGTTCCTTTCAGAGAATGCAGACACAATAGCGCCTTTCTTAGCAATCATATACAACCACTCACTTAACGAAAGGTCTGTTCCTAAAGACTGGAAAATAGCACAGGTCACACAATATTCAATAAAGGAAATAGGGGTAACCCATTAAATTACAGACCCGTATCACTGATCTCAATTTGCAGTAGGATTTTGGAGCATGTACTGTACTCTTAACATTATGAATCACTTTGAAGAAAATGACTTACTGATACATAATCAACATGGATTCAGAAAATATCATTCTTGTGCAACACAGCTAGCTCTTTATTCCCACGTAGTAATGAGTGCTGTCGATAAGGGATCTCAGATTGATTCTATACTCCTAGATTTCCAGAAGGCTTCTGATACTATTTCTCACAAGCGGCTATTAATCAAATTGCGTGCATATGGAGTATCGTCTCAGTTGTGTGACTGGATTCGTGATTTCCTCTCAGAGAGGTCGCAGTTTGTAGTGACAGACGGTAAATCATAGAGTAGAACAGAAGTGACATCTGGCATTCCACAATGGTAGTGTCATAAGCCCTCTGCTGTTCCTGATTTATATAAATGATCTAGGTCATAATCTGAACAGCCCCCTTAGATTGTTTGCAGATGATGCTGTAGTTTACCGTCTAATAAAATCATCAGAGGATCAATTCCAATTACAAAATGATCTAGATAGAATTTCTGTATGGTGCAAAGTGGCAATTAGCACTAATCAAAGAAAAGTGCAAGATCATCCACATGGGTACTAAAAGAAATCAGATAACTTTTGGGTATACAATAAATCGCACAAATCTAAGCGCTGTCAATTCAACTAAATACTTAGGAATTACAACTACAAGCAACTTAAATTGGACAGACCACACAGATAATATTGTGGGGAAGGTGAAACAAAAACTGCACTTTGTCGGCAGAACACTTAGAAGATGGGTTCACTAAAGAGACAGTCTACATTACACTTGTCCATCCTCTGCTGGAATATTGCTGTGAAGTACGGGATCCTTACCAGGTAGGATTGACGGAGTACATTGAAAAAGAGCAAAGACGGGCAGCTTGCTTCATGTTATTGCACAACAGGGTTGAGAGTGTCCCTGATATGATACACGAGTTGGGGTGGCAGTCACTGAAACAAAGACGGCTTTCTTTGCGGCGAGATATATTTATGAAATTTCGATCACTAACTTTCTCTTCTGAATGCGAAAATATTTTGTTGACACCCATCGACGTAGGTGTGATCATCATAATAAAGTAAAAGAAATCAGAGCTCAAATGGAAAGATTTCCCATGTGACATTCGAGAGTGGAATGGTAGAATACTAGTATGAAAATGATTGAATGAACCCCCTGCCAGGCACTTAAGTGTAAATTGCAGAGTAGCCATGTAGATGTAGTTGTTACTATTCCTTATCACTTTTGCATGTATTTTATACTGAAATTCCTTCATACAATTATCTCTGTGTTTTCATCTCTCTTCCGACCCCCCCCCCTCTCCCCCCGACTACTACACACTGCCAGAACTACTTTCCTAAGTGCTTCCTTGAACACTCAATTTTATCTTCCAAGTTGACTGACAAGCCTCTTATAAATACAGTTTTTTTTTTTTTTTTTTTTTTTTACAAATTGCCAATAGTATTGCCCATTTCCGTGGTGTGCAAAGATACCTCTAATGTGTCACACTTTCGAATACACACTATTCTCTGCTACCATTACATTCAGACTGGGGCAACAACTGTTTGCAGGACCTGGTTAGGGCATGGGATTGCTGGAAGGAACAGAAAGGACAAAAGGAAAGAGGACCAGGAACAGGATACAGAGAAGAGTAAAGACAGGGAGGGAGCTGAAAGGAATGGTATAGAATGTTTTAAGAATATTTCCTTAACTTGAAATAAATACTGCATCAAGCAAACTCTTCACTGGCAATTACGAAAGCTAGATACAAAAGTTTCACAATTAGTTTCCAATGTTGTTCACAGGCATGCACTAACAAGCTTGACCTCACCAACAGTGTCAGTATGGAGACAAGGATTATTGGAGGAGAAGATTAGTCTTTTTAACATCCAGTCAACAAAAAGGTCGCTAGAGACCGAGCACAAGCTCGGATTAAGAATGGATGGAGAAGAAAATTGGCCTTTTTCTTTCAAAGGAACCATCCCAGCACTTGCCTTGAGCGATTTAGGGAAATCGCAGAAAATCAAAATCTGCAGACACGGGTTTGAACTGTCGTAGAAGTTCAGTTTGCTAAACAGTGTGCATCTCGCTCAGAACAAGGAGAAGTGATCATGATATAATGACAATGGTTACTTAAGTTACTACATCCTACTTAGACAATGAATGGACATCATTTAGTTCCAATATTATGGACATATAGTGGGAATTAGTGAAGTTCGGTGGCAGGAGGAACAAGACTTCTGGTCAGGTGACTACAGGGTTATAAACACAAAATCAAATAGGGGTAAAGCAGGAGTAGGTTTAATAATGAATAGGAAAATAGGAATGCGGGTAAGCTACTACAAACAGCATAGTGAACACATTATTGTGGCCAAGATAGATACGAAGCCAACACCTACTACAGTAGTACAAGTTTATATGCCAACTAGCTCTGCAGATGATGAAGAAATTGAAGAAATGTACGATGAAATAAAAGAAATTGTTCAGATAGTGAAGGGAGACGAAAATTTAATAGTAATGGGTGACTGGAATTCGAGTGTAGGAAAAGGGAGAGAAGGAAACATAGTAGGTGAATATGGATTGGGGCTAAGAAATGAAAGAGGAAGCCGCCTAGTAGAATTTTGCACAGAGCACAACTTAATCATAGCTAACACTTGGTTTAAGAACCATGAAAGAAGGTTGTATACGTGGAAGAACCCTGGAGATACTAAAAAGTATCAAATAGATTATATAATGGTAAGACAGAGATTTAGGAACCAGGTTTTAAGTTGTAAGACATTTCCAGGGGCAGATGTGGACTCGGACCACAATCTATTGGTTATGACCTGTAGATTAAAACTGAAGAAACTGCAAAAATGTGGGAAATTAAGGAGATGGGACCTGGATAAACTGAAAGAACCAGAGGTTGTACAGAGTTTCAGGGAGAGCATAAGGGGACAATTGACAGGAATAGGGGAAAGAAATACAGTAGAAGAAGAATGGGTAGCTCTGAGGGATGAAGTAGTGAAGGCAGCAGAAGATAAAGTAGGCAAAAAGACAAGGGCTGCTAGAAATCCTTTAGTAACAGAAGAAATACTGAATTTAATTGATGAAAGGAGAAGATACAAAAATGCAGTAAGTGAAGCAGGCAAAAAGGAATACAAATGTCTCAAAAATGAGATTGACAGGAAGTGCAAAATGGCTAAGCAGGCATGACTAGAGGACAAATGTAAGGATGTAGAGGCTTATCTCACTAGGGGTAAGATAGATACTTCCTACAGGAAAATTAAAGAGACCTTTGGAGAAAAGAGAACCACTTGTATGAATATCAAGAGCTCAGATGGAAATGCAGTTGTAAGCAAAGAAGGGAAAGCAGAAAGGTGGACAGAATATATAGAGGGTCTATACAATGGTGATGTACTTGAGGACAATATTATGGAAATGGAAGAGGATGTAGATGAAGATGAAATGGGAGATACAATACTGCGTGAAGAGTTTGACAGAGCACTGAAAGACCTGAGTTGAAACAAGGCTCCAGGAGTAAACAACATTCCTTTAGAACTACCGACAGCCTTAGGAGAGCCAGTCCTGACAAAACTCTAGCATCTGGTGAGCAAGATGCATTTGAGAGGCGAAATACCCTCAGACTTCAAGAAGAATATAATAATTCCAATCCCAAATAAAGCAGGTGTTGACAGATGTGAAAATTACTGAACTATTAGTTTAATAAGTCATGAATGCAAAATACTAACACGAATTCTTTACAGACGAATGGAAAAATTGGTAGAAGCCGACCTCGGGGAAGATCAGTTTGGATTCTGTAGAAACATTGGAACACGTGAGACAATACTGACCCTACAAATTATCTTAGAAGATAGATTAAGGAAAGGCAAACCTACGTTTCTAGCATTTGTAGACTTAGAGAAAGCTTTTGACAATGTTGACTGGAATACTCTTTTTCAAATTCTAAAGGTGGCAGGGGTAAAATACAGGGAGCGAAAGGCTATTTACAATTTGTACAGACACCAGATGGCAGTCATAAAAGTCGAGGGGCATGAAAGGGAAGCAGTGGTTGGGAAAGGAGTGAGACAGGGTTGTAGCCTCTCCCCGATGTTATTCAATCTGTATATTGAGCAAGCAGTAAAGGAAACAAAAGAAAAATTTGGAGTAGGTATTAAAATTCATGGAGACGAAGTAAAAACTTTGAGGTTCGCCGATGACATTGTAATTCTGTCAGAGACGGCAAAGGACTTGGAAGAGCAGTTGAACGGAATGGACAGTGTCTTGAAAGGAGGATATAAGATGAACATCAACAAAAGCAAAACGAGGATAATGGCATGTAGTCAAATTAAATCGGGTGATGCTGAGGGAATTAGATTAGGAAATGAGACACTTCAAGTAGTAAAGGAGTTTTGCTATTTAGGAAGTAAAATAACTGATGATGGTCGAAGTAGAGAGGATATAAAATGTAGACTGGCAATGGCAAGGAAAGCATTTCTGAAGAAGAGAAATTTGTTAACATCGAATATAGATTTATGTATCAGGAAGTCATTTCTGAAAGTATTTGTTTGGAGTGTAGCCATGTATGGAAGTGAAACATGGACGATAACTTGTTTGGACAATAAGAGAATAGAAGCTTTCGAAATGTGGTGCTACAGAAGAATGCTGAAGATAAGGTGGATAGATCACGTAACTAATGAGGAGGTATTGAATAGGATTGGGGAGAAGTTTGTGGCACAACTTGACTAGAAGAAGGGATCGGTTGGTAGGACATGTTTTGAGGCATCAAGGGATCACAAATTTAGCGTTGGAGGGCAGCGTGGAGGGTAAAAATCATAGAGGGAGACCGAGAGATGGGTACACTAAGCAGATTCAGAAGGATGTAGGTTGCAGTAGGTACTGGGAGATGAAGCATGGAGAGCTGCATCAAACCAGTCTCAGGACTGAAGACAACAACAACATAGGAATTGTGGGTGAAGTTAAAATTGAAAATCATGCTCTGAAGAAGTATGGCCAGAATAAGTGTATCAAGAACAGAAGAGTCATTCCATGTCAAATCAACACACCTATCTTACCTCGCCCTCTTAGATTTTGCTGAAAGTTGGTATACTTATAGTGGGCACTGAGACTAAGAAAAATACCAAATTCCAATTTTTTATCTCAAACCATTCCTGAAATATGGCTACGTAAACTTTTCAAAAAGCAGCCAAAAATGTGTGAACGGACCTTTTTTAAATTGCCCTAGGAACTGCCCTAATTGAGCTAGAGAACTGGAAAAGGTGTCATTTTGCAGCATTTTTCTTGCTCTTTCCAGTGATAGACAAAGAAACATAGCATCTAATTAATAACCTTTTTCAAAATGGTAATTGATATTTTGATTTAATTTTTTTTACAAAAAGTACATAATTGAAAATTTTCAAAATATTTCCATAACTTCATACTGTTGTAAATCACATGGCAAAATATAAATGTGGGATGATGATGGGTTCATTGTTTAAAAAAATTATTCTAGACTCTTGTTTTTCACTAACGGCCCTAGTTTGACCAAACTGACCCATCATCAGTTGATTGCAACATGGGAAAGTGAATACTGCCCAGGAGAAACTGTCATGTGTAAAATTTTAAAAGACTCTTTTCATGAAAACTTAATTGAACAAGTTCAGTTCCGACAGTGGATGTCAGTTGACCAATGTAATCTGGAAATTGTTCAGAAAACTTCGGAAGAATTAATAGATTTATTTTGTAGTAAGATGTCGACTGATTCGGCATGACTTCATTGCCAAGCAACAACGAATATTCCTTAACTTCACAAGAGAAAAGCTTATGGAGCCTGAATTTGTCGTCATATGTGATTTTTCAGAAAATTATAGTATAGTGCTACAGGCAAAAGTTAATAGAAATTCAATGTGCAAAGCATCCAACTTCAATGTCATATCTCTACGAAAGATCTTGCCAACAAAAACAAAAAATTGCAGTTGCACATAAAATCATTAGATGTGTTGAAGGCTTCTATGCAGTCACTCATTGACTAGTCTGGCATGGCATTAAAGGCAGCGAAAGGAAAGCTGAAGTTTTACATTTTACTTTTAAGAAACCATTGGCACAAGAGGTTCATAAAGACATACTGTTGTCTGACTGACAAATTCCCATATGGAGGAATGGTAATAAGCAATCCTGCCTTAGAGAAGCAAGGGAAAGAGTTGAAAAAATAAGTCATCAGGTCCATATGGAATTCCAATTCAGTTTTATAGAAAATATTTTACGGTATTGGTCCCTTTACTTAGCTTACACTCATTGTGAATTCTCACCCAGGTGAAAAATCCCCAACGATTGAAGAAAATCACTGTTAACTCATGCATATAAAAAGGGGCAAAAGAAAGGATCAGCAAAATCACAGACCACAAAAGGGCATCCCCTTGTGACTCGGCTCCACCAAGAACTGGAGCGACACTAGGTTGCTGCAGTAATCTTCAATATATTACAATATAAATTTTAATACAATGAATTTCATTGAGACAGAAAAGCAGAAATATGTCTGCTTGTGTCTGTATATGTATGGATGGATGGATGTGGGATTTTCCCCCTACGTTAAGTCTTTCTGCTAACGGGATTGGAATGACTCCTTACCCTCTCCCTTAAAACCCACATCCTTTCATCTTTCCTTCTCCTTCCCTCTTTCCTGACGAAGCAACCGCCTGTTGCGAATGCTCGAAATTTTGTTTGTGTGTTATTGTATTGTGCCTGTCTAACGGTGCTTTCCCGCTTGGTAAGTCTTGGAATCTTTGTTTTTAATATATTTTTCCCATGTGGAAGTTTATATATATATGCTTGTGTCCATGTGCCCGTGCGCTTGTGTGTGTGTGTGTGTGTGTGTACCTGTCCTTTTTCCTCCTAAGGTAAGTCTTTCCACTCCCGGGATTGGAATGACTCCTTACCCTCTCCCTAAAAAAAAAAAAAAAACCCACATCCTTTCGTCTTTTCCTCTCCTTCCCTTTTTTCCTGATGAAGCAACCGTTGGTTGCGAAAGCTTGAATTTTGTGTGTATGTTTGTGTGTCTTATCAACCTGCCAGCGCTTTCATTTGGTAAGTCACATCAGATCGAAGGTTAAGCACTTTACCACCAAAAACTCTTAACATCAGCTGGCACATATGCATAGATAAATCAATTACGTAACAGACACACAGAACTACTCTTGCTATTTTCTCAAAATTGCCGGAGTAGTGCACCTTGCTACTTGCACATTATGTTGTTTTAATGGCCTACTAAAGGTGAATGAAGTTTGAACCAAAGTTCTGATCCAACGTCGTGGCCTCTGCTTGTTAGAGACATAATCCAACAATCCAATGTATTGTGCAGAAAAGCAGATGTTTGTCCAATTTCTAGAGAGAGAGAGAGAGAGAGAGAGAGAGAGAGAGAGAGAGAGAGAGAGAGAGAGAGAGAGAGAGAGATTCCACATAGGACTGTACAGATTATTAAGTAACTCTAGGTTATTGGGACACCAATTTTTGATCATTATCTGTATGCATTCACTGTTATATTGCATAAAAACTAATAGACTTCGTGGCACTGGATGGGTAATTCTCTACAGCCATGTTCTTGTGCTTCCCTAGAAATTAATGTGTGTAAGACCTGACAAGAAATCAATGAGACTACACTGAGGGAGATAAAACAATCACCACCAACACCAAAGAATAATTAATGTACAGTAATGAAATTCCGCAAATTCAGTTGTCCAGGTAATATATTTGAGTGATTAACATTGGAAGATTACAGTTAATGTAAGGGCGAGAAAAGTGATTGCAAATGTGAAATGCTGGTTCATTAATAACTGATGTAACCACCAGCATTTTAAATGCAAGCATGCAAACATGCATTCATTGTGTTGTACAGAAGCCAGACGTCAAGTTTGTGGGATGAGGTTCCATGCCTCTTGCACTTGGTCAGACATACAGGAACAGTTCATGCTATTTGTGGACGACACTGGAGTTGTCATCAGCTGATTTCAAATATGTGCTTAACTGGAGACTGATCTGCTGATCGAGCAGGCCAAGGAAACATGTTGGCACACTGTAGAGCATGGTGGGTTACAACAGCAGTATGTGGGTCAGTGTTATATTGTTGGAAAACATCGCCTGTAATGCTGTTCATGAATGGCAGCATAACAGGTCAAATCACTAGGCTGACGTACAATTGTCAGGATGTGTGGGATAACCACAAGAGTGCACCTGCTGTCATACGAAATCACACCGCAGACCATACCTCCAGTGTGTCTAGCACACACTAAGTTTGGTTGGAGGTCCTCAACTGGCCTCCTCCTAGCCAAGACAAGGGCATCACTGGCACCAAAGCAGAATCAGCTTTCATCAGAAAACACGACAGACATCCACCCTGCCCTCCAGTGAGCTCTCGCTCGATACCACTGAATTAGCAAATGAAAGTGGTTTGGGGCCAGTGAAGAGCGTGCTACAGAGCAACTGGCTTGGAGCTGTCCTTGAGGTAACAAATTTGTGAGTTTGTTGTGTTACTGTGGTGCAAGCTGCTGCTCAAATTGTTGCTGCAAATGCAGTACAATGGGCCAGATCCATCTGCCAAACATGATGGTCTAGCCTCTCAGTACTGCCAAGTGGTTGTCTGAAGCCTGGTCTTTGTGCAACCATACATTCTTGTCATCTTAAAGGCATTCTTGACTATCAACACACCACATCTAACCTCAAAGATAAGACTCATGACCGTTACGTAGAGTATTTAATGCACACCTAAATTGCATCCTTGTAGTGGCACTACTAGCACCACTTTTCTGCAACTGGTGTGAAATCTGAAGAGACATCTTCCACATGTAAAAACACACCTACCAACTTCTGTTTTTGTGGCAAAACACCTCCTTGGTGTTATGATCACCCCCACCCCCACAGTCAGTGTATGTTGTACAGCAAGATCAATAAATCTATGCAGTTAATATGCCACAAGCAGTTCCTCAGAAATCTGAGCAGCCTGCCTTCTCTCTCTCTCTCTCTCTCTCTCTCTCTCTCTCTCTCTCTCTCTCTGAGAATGTAAATACCTTTTGTTGAGTTTCCCTAAATGTGTTGTGTCCTTTGGAAAACCGAAGATCAAATAATGACAATATTATGAAAAGGACACACTCATAGGGCTGGTGGCAAAAAGTGTTTCCACTGTACAGACCAGGACAAGGAGAGAAGGTCTTTACTAAGTCCTGCATAATTGAATTTGCGAGAGGGGTAAAAGGCAAGGCCTCTGGAAAGGGTGGATACTTTTGTGAGGCTAAAGCTTTTTGTGAAAGGGTTCACAAATGTTTCATCTCTAGGCCCTGGATTCTGTGTGGTGGTAGCAGCAGGGAATTTTTGAGGGTTGGGTAAATGTAGCAGCTCTGCAAGGCAGCATTTGTCAGCAGTGAGTGGATGTTTGAAAGTGGTTGTAGAGGTGATGGATAGTGGTAGTCCAAGGCAGGAGTAGGAAGTGAACACAGTAGTATGTTTTTTAAGGCAGCATTGTGCATGCTGCTCTAGCTCGTGGAGGGCATGAGTTTCACTGTGTGATATGGAATCCAGGAATTTGGAATTTTACAGCAGGAAAATTTTACTTATGGAGAGGAGGTACAGCAAGGATATTTGGGCCTGATTGACATGTTTTTGTGGGACTGTGTTGGTGAGGCTTAAGGACTGGCAGAATCTGAACAGTTGAAGGTCATTGTGGAAAGAGGGGTTGCAGTCAGAGATGGAAAATTTTATGGTAAGGCCATTTGGCAGGATTCCATCAGCCAAACAACAATGCAGGAAAAGTATATGGGATTTTGTTCTGGTTAGGGATAAGGAAACTTTTCTGTAGTGACCCACATGAAAGGAACAAGGATTCATGGTGGAGGATGAAAACTCTTAATTAACTTAGAAACACACTCAAAAAAAGTTTGCAAAAATACACCAAACAGGAGTGGAAAATCACAAAACAGACGAAGTATGGGGAAACAAATTACCCATCTCCAGCTGCAACCAACTCCATCTTCCACAATGACCTCCTCCAGGGATAGGTCTCGACACTACTACTGATACTGTGAATACCTCACACACCTTAAATGTCACACAATCCCTTGCTTTCCGTATTTCAAAAGTTAATCAATATTGCTCCAAGTTGCCATTAAGATCTTTTTAACACAATAAGACAAGCTGTGAGAGTTACAACTTGATTTAGGAATGTATTATGAATGGTTGCCTATCAATGAAACATAATATGTACTGGCAGGTTTTTCTAGCAAAACAATCCCCATAGCACAGTTACAAACCACTGCTTCATGTGACAACATATTACCAGTAACATATTTGCTGTCATAAGTAACTGGATAATAGGTTTTGACCTATAGATAACATACAATATAAAAGGTATGGTTACCACCTACATGCAGTGTTTAAGTAAGTTAAATATTTAAACAAAATTTCAAGGAACAGGAGACCTAATATCTTTGTGCGCTAAGTCAATTCAATATAGTTTGAAGTGACACCAACCTTATTGGTTTAACTGATGAACATTAGTTTCCAATCACTACTTTGTACTGAGAATGACAAAGTCTTGGGAATACTCTTCAGAACAAAAAGGAATGCATTGCTGCAGCCATTTATACCTGCGTTCAGTCACAGATACAAGGAGCTGGGAAACATTTATATAGTGCTAAAATTTCATTAAACACTCTTTTCATTGTCATCCACAATGACAATGAAAATCTGAACAGCTGCTGTAAGGTTGCTTACCAATTTTATGCACGATGGACTTGGAGATTCTTTTATTGTCGGTAAATAAAACCAATTTTGTTACTACTGTTGCATCTCCTGGCTATATCTGTATGTTCAATACTTTTATTTAGTTTCTGTTATACCATTACTCCTTACTACAATATCATATTTCTTTGGCAAAGTTGCTTTGTCAAATGTATTTGATGTAGTGTTATACGCACCTTTTGTCAAATTTATTTGATCAAATCTACCACCTTAGATTTGATCAGAGTAAAAATGTGGCTGGCATGTACAAAACACACAGTGAAACCATTCTGTGTTTTGTATATGGAGTGGAGAAGCACATTAAAAATTCAAACGACACGTCTCTGAGCTTATTGCGGCACTCTAAAAACGGAAACATGTTTACACTGTGCGATAAAACAATGTTTTTCCTTTTTTCACACAAGGAGATGGAAATCCACCCTTTCTTCAAAGAAAATTATAATTGTCTGCAATGAAATTCATAATAGAAGTCAAATTCAACAAAGATGGAAGGTAAGTTCACTGTCACCATGATATTTATTTGTTCACTGATGATACATCAGTGGCACTGAAAATGTATAGGAATTGAGCTTCATGCTAAATGTAATGGAACATTTGCTAACTGTAGTTTATGCTAAATGTAATGGAACATTTGCTAACTGTAGTTTAAGATACACGCATGAAGAAGAAAGCGCTACAGGCGGACATGCTAGAGGACTAAATGTTGCAGCCAGGAAAGATAAACTTGATGGGTACTTGCGAGGCACAGAAGCAAGGACAAGTCAGAGGTGTTTAACAAGAATAAATAGCTGCAAATGTTCAGGAATGTATGAATCGTGCCTAATTTTAAATGTATTAAAATTAGTTCAAAATCCGTAAAGAAATTCTCAATATTAACTACAATCTGTGTGAAGTTTCAGAAAGCATTTGGTAAGCACATAGATATACTCGTAATCAGTTCCTTTTGAACTTAAAAAACACACACACACACACACACACACACACACACACACACACACACACACACACACAAGCAGTCATATATGTCTGTATGTGAGGATGGGTGTGTGTGTGTGTGTGTGTGTGTGTGTGTGTGTGTGTGTGTGTGTGTGTGTGTGTGTGTGTGTGTACACCTGTCCTTTTTTCTCCCTAAGGGAAGTCTTTCCGCTCCCGGGATTGGAATGACTCCTTACCCTCTCCCTTAAAACCCCCATCCTTTCGTCTTTCCCTCTCCTTCCCTCTTTCCTGAAGAAGCAACCACCGATTGCGAAAGCTAGTAATTCTGTGTGTGTGTTTTCTTCATTGTGCCTGTCTGCCGGCACTTTCCCGCTTGGTAAGTCTTGGAATCTTTGTTTTTAATATATTTTTCCTATGTGGAAGTTTCTTTCTATTTTATTTACATCATCATTAATTTAAGTTAAAGGATTTATGATGCTACAATTATGACTTGGCCACTACGAAATGTGGAAGAGGGTTTAAGAGGGGGAGGAAGAGGGGAGGAATGAACAATCAATTAGTGCAGGAAGCATTTGAAGCAAAAGATTTAACTACGACTAATGTTGCTGACGAAACTGTTGTAAGAACTGAGGAGTTAGCTATGTGTGTTAAAGTGCCACTTCCAGGATGGGGAGGTGTGCCGCTCCAGAACAAATCAGCGCAACGGATTAATGACCAGGTTCCGTGTGTATTGGCAAGTCTGGATGTTTTTTTACACTTTCTCACATCCAGTTACATAAATACTGGGTTGTTACCTGAAACGTCCCATCTCATTTACACAACCCACTGACAGTTTCGGCAAACACATTCCATCGCGGGATGTAGCAGGGTGGCAACAGGTCAGTGCCTGATGACTCCTTTCAATTAACCATGCAAGATTCGTTAATAAATGCCAGCCCTACACCAGTGTGAAACAAGGGCACAGGAGGAGGAGGAGGTGGTGGAGGAGAAAACTGTCCAAGTGCCAGGAGATAAAATTCATGGGAGAGGAATGTTAATGGTTTTTCCTGCAGCTGACGAGACTATGACAACTACATCTTAGTTCTGCATGTTGCAGGCACAGCTATTTGCACAACTATTTAGATGACTTTTGACTGATCAATTTTCCAGTAAGATACAAGATTCACACACTGAAGTATTAATAAGGACATGTCACAGACGTGAATTGGGCAACCTGTGATGGATGACTTGGTTAAAATGTCAATTTCTTCAGCCTTCTAATCTTATGTGGCGCCCATTTTTATAGAGGGGACGGAGAGAACTTCTGTGTGTGATGATATATAGAACTGTTTCTCTACAGAATCATATATCAGCAGGATCGGTCATTACTCATCCATTTGTCTGCAAGGGGCATATCAACGGTAGACCTACAGGGATCAGGGATGACTCATGGTGTTGTACTGATTCACCTAGACAAAAAATTTCAGGTGCTGCCCTTCACTGAAACTGAGCCAGTGGGACCCACTTTACCTGTTTTGGGGAAATCTGTTCTGTCCGGCATAGGGGGGCCATTAATCATAGTCCGTTCAAATGTATGATGAATGAAAGTACCCCTCTGAGAAATGGCAGAAAAGGACACCAGATGCACACAGTGTGTACGCATGGGGGCCCCATTCAAAATGCTAAAAAGGCTATTCTGACAGCCACTGAGGGAATAGGGTGCAACCAATCGTAGATTGTGGCACACGTTGGAACAAATGATGCCTGTTGTCTGGACTCGAAGGTAATACTTGGGTCATCCCAGTGACTGGCAGAGAAAACCAGCCTTGTGCATAGAGTTTCAGCGAGGCTCACAATTTGTCATCAGAACTGATCCTGGCCCCTTGGTTCCAAATCAAGAGGAAAAACTGAAACAGAGACTTTGAAGGTTCTGTAACAATTGAGATTGTGATTTCCTGGAGTTGTCCTATAATGTTGAGAACTGTGCGCAGCCCCTAAATGGGTCAGGTGCACGACAGCTGGACGAAAGCCAGAAGTATCAGTGCAAGATCAAAAGAAAGGCCTTCCACAGTCCACAGGTGAGAGTATTAAAATCCTAGTTGTTAACTGCTCAAGCATTTAAAACTACGTGCCAGCATTTGAAGCACTACTGAAAAACAAACTCTCCCAATACTAGAAACAGAAAGCTGGTTGAAACCTGCAATTGATGAATTTTTGAAGAGTATCCGAGTTTTTATTGAAAGGATAAGCAAAAGGGAAATGGAAGTGGGGTATTTGTCACAGTAGAGAAGAAACTCTAATCCACCGAGACAAACTGATGCTGCACAAAGATTGTTTGGGAAATGACAGGTGGGCATAAAATAATTGAATCCTATCGCCCACCACTAATCTTCTGATGCAACCAAAAACTTTAGAGAGACTTCAGTTCACTTGTACATAAGTTGCCCAATCATACTGTTACCATTGGTGGAAACTTTAATCATACAACAATCAATTGGGAAAATAGTTTCGTTAGTGGTGGACATACTAAGACATCGTGAGAAACACTCCAAAACAAATGCCTTCTCTAAAAACTACCTAGAACAGATGGTTAGGAACCCCACTTGTGGAGAAAATACACTGGGCCTAATGGCAACAAAGAGACCTGACTTATTTGAGGATGTCCACACTGAAACGTATCAATGACCATGATGCAGTTGTGGCAACAATGATTATCAAAGTAGAAAGGACCACTGAAACAAGCAGAAAGACTTCCGTAAACTAGATAAAAAATCAGCTGTGTCATGTCTCAATGAGGAACTTGAAACTATCAGTACAAGGCAAAAGCACATATTCGAACTCTGGCTCAAGTTTAAAAGAATAGTTGACCATGCACTGGGTAGGTATGTACCCGCATATACAGTCACTGTAGAGAAACTTTGAAAGAAACACAGATTACTGCATAAGAAGCGTAAAACAAAGCATAAGGTTATAGACAGACACATGATGAATGAAACACTTTTGGCTGCCAAAAGAGTAATGCTTAATGCCTTCAATAACTACCATAGCAGAATATCATCAAGTGACCTTTCACAGAATCCAAAGACATTCTCGTCATATAAAAAGGGTGTTAGCAACACCAAAGCTAGTGTGCAGTCCCTATAGAATGAGACAGGAGCTGAAACTCAGTATAGCAAAGCAAAAGCTCAAATGCTTAACTCTGTTTTCAAATGTTCCTTTACAAAGGAAAACACACGAGCATTGCCCCAAATTTAATTTTCGTATCACTGGAAAGATGGAGTAAGTATTAATGTCACTGATGTGGAGAAACCTCTACATCTACATCTATACTCCACAAGCCACCTGACGGTGTGTGGCGGAGGGTACCCTGAGTACCTCTTTCGGTTCTCCCTTCTATTCCAGTCTCGTATTGTACGTGGAAAGAAGGATTGTCGGTATGCTTCTGTGTGGGCTCTAATCTCTCTGATTTTATCCTCATGGTCTCTTCGCGAGATATACGTAGGAGGGAGCAATATACTGCTTGACTCTTCGGTGAAGGTATGTTCTCGGAGCTTTAACAAAAGCCCGTACCGAGCTACTGAGCGTCTCTCCTGCAGAGTCTTCCACTGGAGCTTATCTATCATCTCCGTAACGCTTTCGCAATTACTAAATGATCCTGTAACGAAGCGCGCTGCTCTCCGTTGGATCTTTTCTATCTCTTCTATCAACCCTATCTGGTGCGGATCCCACACTGCTGAGCAGTAGTCAAGCAGTGGGCGAACAAGTGTACTGTAACCTACTTCCTTTGTTGTCGGATTGCATTTCCTTAGGATTCTTCCAATGAATCTCAGTCTGTCATCTGCTTTATCGACGATCAACTTTATATGATCATTCCATTTTAAATCACTCCTAATGCGTACTCCCAGATAATTTATGGAATTAACTGCTTCCAGTTGCTGACCTGCTATTTTGTAGCTAAATGATAAGGGACCTATCTTTCTATGTATTCGCATCACATTACACTTGTCTACATTGAGATTCAATTGCCATTCCGTGCACCATGCGTCAATTCGCTGCAGATCCTCCTGCATTTCAGTACAATTTTCCATTGTTGCAACCTCTCGATACACCACAGCATAATCTGCAAAAAGCCTCAGGAACTTCCGATGTCATCCACCAGGTCATTTATGTATATTGTGAATAGCAACGGTCCTATGACACTCCCCTGCGGCACACCTGAAATCACTCTTACTTCGGAAGACTTCTCTCCATTGAGAATGACATGCTCCTCAATCCAATCACACAATTGATCTGATAGTCCGTATGCTCTTACTTTGTTCATTAAACGACTGTGGGGAACTGTGTCAAACGCCTTGCGGAAGTCAAGAAACACGGCATCTACCTGTAAACCCGTGTTTAAGGCCCTCTGAGTCTCGTGGACGAATAGCGCGAGCTGGGTTTCACACGACCGTCTTTTTCGAAACCCATGCTGATTCCTACAGAGTAGATTTCTAGTCTCCAGAAAAGACATTATACTCGAACATAATACGTGTTCCAAAATTCTACAACTGATCGACGTTAGAGATATAGGTCTATAGTTCTGTACATCTGTTCGACGTCCCTTCTTGAAAACGGGGATGACCTGTGCCCTTTTCCAATCCTTTGGAACGCTTCGCTCTTCTAGAGACCTACGGTACACCGCTGCAAGAAGGTGGGCAAGTTCCTTCGCGTACTCTGTGTAAAATCGAACTGGTATCCCATCAGGACCAGCGGCCTTTCCTCTTTTGAGCGATTTTAATTGTTTCTCTATCCCTCTGTCGTCTACTTCGATATCTACCATTTTGTCAACTGTGCGACAATCTAGAGAAGGAAGCACAGTGCAGTCTTCCTCCGTGAAACAGCTTTGGAAGAAGACATTTAGTATTTTGGCCTTTAGTCTGTCATCCTCTGTTTCAGCACCATTTTGGTCACAGAGTGTCTGGACATTTTGTTTTGATCCACCTACCGCTTTGACATAGGACCAAAATTTCTTAGGATTTTCTGCCAAGTCAGTACATAGAACTTTACTTTCGAATTCATTGAAAGCCTCTCGCATAGCCCTCCTCACACTGCATTTCGCTTCGCGTAATTTTTGTTTGTCTGCAAGGCTTTGGCTATGTTTATGTTTGCTATGAAGTTCCCTTTGCTTCCGCAGCAGTTTTCTAACTCGGTTGTTGTACCACGGTGGCTCTTTCCTATCTCTCACGATCTTGCTTGGCACATACTCATCTAACGCATATTGTACCATGGTTTTGAACTTTGTCCACTGATCCTCAACACTATCTGCACTTGAGACAAAACTTGTGTTGAGCTGTCAGGAACTCTGTAATCTGCTTTTTGTCACTTTTGCTAAAGAGAAAAATCTTCCTACCTTTAATATTTCTATTTACGGCTGCAGTAACCGCGTTATGATCACTGATTCCCTGTTCTGCATTAACTGATTATCAGATTTAACCAAAGCTCCAGAGCCTGTTCGAATCCCTACCAGGTTTTATACTGAATTGGCCCCTCTTCTAACTATAATCTATCTTAAATCCCTAAAATAAAAAACCGTGCCCAATATTTGCAAAAAGCACAGGTCACACCCATCTATAAGAAGGGTAGTAGAAGTGATCCACAGAAAATACCACTTGATGTCCTAGATATCGATTTGTTGCAGTACCTTATAATATATATTCCCTGCTCAAACATAACGAAGTATCTCAAACAGAACTACATTCTCAATACCAACCACCGTGGATTCCGAAAATAATATTTATATGAAACAACTACCACTTTTCCCCATATGAGATACTGGAAGCTTTGGATCAATGCAATGAGGTAGAGACACCCAGTACTATGGCTACACTTATTGTCAAAAGTGACCATATAGGGTATCAAGTGAAATTTGTGAATGGATTGAGGGCTTTTTGGTAGGGACGACAAAGGATGTTATCTTGGAGGGGGGTCACCGTCAGATGTAGGGAAATGTTGGAACCCTTGCTATCCATGCTGTATATCAATGACCTTGCACACAACATTAATAGTAACCTCTGCAGATGATTAAGTACTGGCTGAAAGAAGCTGCATAAATATTTCAAAGTGGTGCAAAGACTGGAAACTTGTTTTAAATCATTAAAAATGTAAAATCGTGCACTTCATAGAATGAGAAACAAAACAAATGAACATTGCATCCTATGACTATAATATCAATGAATCGCTCAACACCTACAAATACCTGATTAACACTTTGTAGGGATATGAAATGGAATGATCACATAGGGTAGACTTCGGTTTATTGGCAAAATACTGGGGAAGTGCAAATCAGTCAACAATCTACAAAGCAGACTGCTTACAAATCACTCATGTGACCAGTTCTAGAATACTGCTGATGTGTGAGACCCCAATAGGACTAACACATGCAGTAACGGCAGCATGAATGGTCACTTTGACACTTAAGAGACTTTCACAGACATACTGAACTGGAAGACTCTGAAGATATACATAAACTATCCCGAGAAAGTCTACTTTAAATGATGATTCTAGAAATATTCTATAACCCCCTTATGTATCTCTCACATAGGGATCTTGAGGATAAGATTAGAATAATTACCACACACACACACACACACACACACACACACACACACACACACACAGGGGGAGGGAGGGGGGAAGGGAGAGGGGGAGGGAGGGGGTAAGGGAGAGGGGGAGGGAGGGGGTAAGGGAGAGGGGGAGGGAGGGGGTAAGGGAGAGGGAGGGGGTAAGGGAGAGGGGGGAGGGAGGGGGTAAGGGAGGGGGTAAGGGAGAGGGGGGAGGGAGGGGGGAAGGGAGAGGGGGGAGGGAGGGGGGAAGGGAGAGGGGGGAGGGAGGGGGGAAGGGAGAGAGGGAGGGAGGGGGGAAGGGAGAGAGGGAGGGAGGGGGGAAGGGAGAGAGGGAGGGAGGGGGGAAGGGAGAGAGGGAGGGAGGGGGGAAGGGAGAGAGGGAGGGAGGGGGGAAGGGAGAGGGGAGAGGGGAGGGGGGAAGGGAGAGGGGAGAGGGGAGGGGGGAAGGGAGAGGGGAGGGGGGAAGGGAGAGGGGAGGGGGGAAGGGAGAGGGGAGGGGGGAAGGGAGAGGGGAGGGGGGAAGGGAGAGGGGGAGGGGGGAAGGGAGAGGGGAGGGGGGAAGGGAGAGGGGAGGGGGGAAGGGAGAGGGGAGGGGGGAAGGGAGAGGGGAGGGGGGAAGGGAGAGGGGAGGGGGGAAGGGAGAGGGGAGGGGGGAAGGGAGAGGGGAGGGGGGAAGGGAGAGGGGAGGGGGGAAGGGAGAGGGGAGGGGGGGGGGAGGGAGAGGGGGGGGGGAAGGGAGAGGGGAGGGGGGGAAGGGAGAGGGGAGGGGGGAAGGGAGAGGGGAGGGGGGGAAGGGAGAGGGGAGGGGGGGAAGGGAGAGGGGAGGGGGGGAAGGGAGAGGGGGGAGGGAGAGGGCATTTAAATACTCATTCTTATTACGCTGCATATGTGAATAAAATAAAAAGAAATCCTAATACCTGGTACAATGGGACATACCCTCTGCTACCTCTGTTCTGCTCTTGTGGTGGTTTGCACAGTATGGATGTAAATGTAATTTACTTTTCATATTAATGTGAGAAATACTCAGTTACATCATGTGGCACAGAGTATGCTCAACTCTTACTCCCTTTACGACTGACAAGGTATGTTAGGTCAAAGGTAGCCATGTGTATTGCATCTCCATCGGGAACATGTTTAACAGAGTCCTGTGACATACAAATAATGCTTCAAGTTGAGAAACATGGTAGCACACATATACTTCTTCAAAATTCAAACACAAAAAAAATCATCACACACTGTTTAACAGTTCTGTATACCCAGGCCACTGACATAGTATCAACAAAAATTGAGAGATATATACCAAATAAATTAACAAACGACAGAGTTGATCCTCTATGGTACACAAAACGGGTTAGAACACTGTTACAGAAACAACGAGGGGGAGAGAAGCAAGAGGGGGGGGGGGGGAGAAGAGAGAGAGAGAGAGAGAGAGAGAGAGAGAGAGAGAGAGAGAGAGAGAGAGAGAGAGAGAGCGCATGCCTAATTAAAACGAATGCAAACTCTCTAAGACTGGCGACGTTTTACAGAAGCTTAAAATTTAGCACAGACATCAATGTGAGATTCCTATAATAGTTTCCACAACAAAACTGTCTTGAAACTTGGCAGAAAATTCAGTGATTCTGGTCATACGTAAAGTACACTAGCAGCAAAACAAAATAAATGCCTTCTCTGTGCAATAGCAATGGAAATACTATTGATGACAGTGCTGCCAAAGCACAGTTACTAAACACAGCCTCCCAAAATTCCTTCATCAAAGACATCAAAGTAAATATTCCAGAATTCAAATCAAGAACAGCTGGCAACATGAGTAACTTAGTAGTAGGTATCCTCGGAGAAGTGAAGCAACTTAAATCACTCAATAAAAGCAGGTATTCCAGTCCAGACTGGTAAACCAATTAGGTTCATTCAGAATATGCTGATGCAATAAATCCTTGCTTAACTATAAGTACAACCGTTCACTCAGCGAGAGATCTGTGCCCAAAAACGGAAAAGATGCACAGGTCACACCAATATACAAGAGAGGTAGTAAGAGTAATCCTCAGAATTACAGGACCATACCATTAACATTGATATGCAATAGGATTGTGGAAAATATAGTGTGTTCAAACACTATGAATTACCTCTAAGAGAAGAGTCTATTGACACAGTGAACACAGATGCAGAAAACACTATTCTTGTTAAACAAAACTAGCTCTTCACACGCGAAGTGTTGAGAGTGTTATTGACAAGGGATTTCAAATTGATTCCTTATTTCTGGATTTCCAGAAGGCTTTTGTCACTATCACACAAGCAGCTTCTTGTGAAATTTAATGCTTTTGGAATATTGTCTCATTATGTGACTGGATTCATGACTTCCTGTCAGAGATGTCACAGTTAGTAGTAACTGACGGAAAGTCATTGAGTAAAACAGAACTCACTTCTGGCATTCCCCAAGGTAGTGTTATAGGACCTCTGCTGTTCCTTATCTATATAAATGATTAGACGATCTGAGCAGCCGTCAGCCTGTTTGCACATAAACTACAGTATCATCGTCTAGTAAAGTCATCAGCAATCAAAACAAATTGCAAAATGATTTAGGAAAGATATCTGTAAGGCACAAAAACTGACCCTAAATAATAAAGTGTAGGGTCATCCACGTGAGTGATAAAAGGAATCCGTTAAACTTCGGTTACATGATAAATCAGTCAAATCCGAAGGCCATAAACTCAGCTAAATGCCTAAGAAATACAATTACGAACAAATTAAATTGTAAAGAAAAACAAACAAAATGTTGCATCTTAGTGGCAAGATACTTGCTTATCCATCCTCTTTTACAGTACTGCTGCACGATATGGGTTCCTTACCATATAAAATTAACAGAGTACATCGAGAAAGTTCAAAGAAGGGCAGTATGTTTTGTATTATTGTGAAACAGGGGAAGGAGTGTCATAGACCGGATACAGGATTTGAGACGGACATCATTAAAACAGAAGCATTTGTTATGGCAGAATCTTCTCACGAAATTTCGATCAGCAACTTTCTCCTTCGAATATGACAGTATCTGTTGATGCCAACTTACATAGGGACAAACGATCATCATAATGAAATAAGGAAAATTAGAAAGATATAGCCCCCCCCCCCCAATGCTGTTTGAGATTAGAATAGCAGAATTATTATTAAGGTGGTTCGATGAATCATCTGCCAGGCACGTTAAGTGTGATTTGCATCACTCAACAAGCCCTCAAGCCAACTGATGAACAAATAACATTAGGTTCTGTGTCTTTTGAACAAATTACAGCACAGCAATAGAAGCAGGCTCCAGCATTGATGTCATCACGATGCCAGCTTCTATGTAAACAATGTGCTGTCAGTGCACAACCGCCTGCTTTTGTATAGCTTCGACCCCAGTTTTTGTTTACTACTAATGTCACCAAAATGACATCATTCACCAAGTGACAATCCGTTGCATTGTGGAGTGGCAACTACTGTGAACTCTCCATCACAGTATAGTCAACTACAAGTGGGCTGTCAAACATGTTTCAGTGGCACAGTTAAAAACTGTGGTATTAAAAAGGCAGAAACAAAAATTAAAAAGCATACAATTACTTTTGTTACGTGTAATATGCAACGATTAAGGTCTTTCATTTGTAAAAATAGTGTTTCACTGTTTAACTTATTATGTTGACAGTAAGCACTAAATACATACTTTTGCAATTCTTGCATCATCTTAACATGATACACTTACCAGCATTTTGTATTAGTGCATCAAGATCATTTTCTTTGGCTTCCAAGTCTTCTATATCACACTGCAGTTTACTTGCAGATGACAGCCCCGAACTGCCAACCATACTGCCACCTCTTCATAATGAAAAAGAAATTTGCATTAGAAACTTTCACTATACATCTACCATTCATTAACAGGGCTGTCAATAAATTACACTTTCTTCTAATATTTTAATACAATCATGTCGCAGGGATATAGGCCAAATCTGGGAATTATTCATATTGTTACATGCCCCATAATCATATCAAAAATTAATTTTCAATTCATACTATGATACAAATAGAGTGATTTTAATACTAAGAAGTCACAAATAGCAATCTAATGAACATCTGCGACAATAATTTGCATATATGGTGGCTCTCCCAGCATGAATGGCAAAAGGAACAGTACATTCTGAGAGTCTCTTTGCATCAGTTCCATTTTGCCACACAATATTATGACATTCATCTTAAACTGGTATTGAGAGAGAGAGTCAAAATGTGGTTATTGCCCAGATTCCTGTTGGAATAACATAACCAAAATGCAGTTTTCAGTCTATATCGGCACCAGAAAGCAGTCAACCATTACAAGAATAAGTAATTTCCACAATCAACAGCGGGAATATGGTGAAAATATTAAACACACCCATTGCCTACGTTAATGTGTTGCCATCAGGAACAAATATCTGAAGATGCTCAGTCTCAAGATTGTATCTAACAATAAATGAATCATATCTGACATCTGGTTTCTATCTCCATATAACAAAACTGCCTGGAAGGATAAGGGTACAGATTACTAATATTTAAAGAAAAAGACAAAATCTAAGAACTGTAATATAAATAACTGCCGAAAATCTTTGGTAAGAAAACATCCACAGCTATAAACATTACTTCTCCAATATTGATTTTGGTGGAATATAAAATGGGTACAAAATGTAAAAATATTACAATGATACAATGCATACTAAAACCAAATTACTTAGCAGAACATGGCATAAAAACAGTGACATACAAAGAAAAGCTGTTTTCAGTTGTAATGTGGATGCAACTGCTAGTATATGTTTCACTATTAGAAAGTTGTCTTTTTAAAATTACCGTATTTATCTAAGTACAAGAACACACTGAATATGAGGCAACCTTTTTATAAGATGATCCTTGGGAAAAATTTAGTTTCAATCTGGCAATCTATATTACAAATTGTTTTATTGCTCTATACAGTGGAACTTTGATTTTACATTTACCGTTTTCACATTTTTCACGATTCTACACAAATTTGTAGCCCCCTGAGAAAAGTCTTAAGATCAACGCTAAGAATTCCCGGTTCTATGTTTCTTCCCAGTAAGGTTTAACTTGAGTCTACATTCTTATTCAACATCTCACTTCTGAGTTCATCCCATTTTCTCCCTATTGACATTCGCTATGACAGAGTGAATTATAAGTGACACAAAAGACAGAGGGCTTGCAGTGCACGTGGTGGTGAAGTTAAGGGAATATTTTAGGCCATTGCAGATGGGGGAGATATGTGGGAGGAGATGCTGACAATCCACAACTGCTATTGGCAACACAACGTTGCAATTTTTAGCTTCACTGCGCAATTATAATCTCCGAGTGCTCACATTTTGTGTAATTTACAGTCTTTGGCAGAACAGTGTATGAGGTCTGTAAAAAAAAAAAATCTGGAAGTTTGTCTACAAAGTTTTTCTACACTTACCGTTTACTTATTGTGCGTGGTCTCATTCAAAATACTGTCATTTACAACTGATACACCAATCCCAAAGCTATTTCCACTTCTGGAAGCAGCCTTACTACCACTCCTTCTGGATCATGTGAAGCGCCATCTACAAATTTTGTTTTATCTTTTCTATCATTGCAGATATTCCTCCTCTCAACAGGGTTTTCTACTTTGGAAATAAGCATAATATCACAGGAGGCAGGTCTGGAGAGAGCGGAGGATGAGGCAGCACAGTGATTTCTTTTTTGTGCAATAGTCGCACACCAACAAGAATGAATGTGCGAGTGCATTACTGTGACGCAAGAGACATGAATTGTCTCACCACACTTCTGGCCGTTTCCTTCTCACATTTTCTAGCAGGTGTCACAACATAAGCCAATAGTACCATTGATCAACAGTCTGTCCCTGTGGCATGAATTCATGATGAACCAATCCATCAAAATCAAAAGAAAACTATCAGCATGGCTTTGACATTTGACCTGACTTGACAAAAATTTGTTTGGTCTTAGAGAACCTATCCTGACCCATTGTGAAGACTGAACTTTGGTCTCAACATCATAACCGTAGACCGAAATTTCATCATCAGTTACCAATCTCTAAAGGAAAATCTCTTTCTCATTTGCTCTGTTCAAAAGCTCTACACAGATTGCAAGGTGAAGGTATTTCTGGTCTTGACTCATGGGACAAACTTGGCAACATGATGCATTCCAAGATGGCATGTAAGGATTTCATGACACGAGGCAAACAAAATGTTACATTCTTCGGCAATCTCTTGGACAGTCTTCAATTGGCGTGCACAATTTTGTTGGCATTCCTGACATCAGCTTCATCAGCAGACGGCGAATGGCATCCTGAACGAGGGTTATTTTTAACTTCTGCCTGGCCTTTTAAACGTGTGAACCATTCATCGAAAAAACCAAACTACTGATGCAAAATTATGAATGTTGCAGAATTTTTTAAACAGACCTTGTACATGAGCTGTTCTGCATAAGAAATATGCATTTAGCCCTGCACAAGACTCTTTTCACCTCCTCTCTGTGCTTATCACTACTATCACCACCCTGTACCAACCAAACCCACTTCTTTACAGGCCTTAGCCTATGAAACATTTGGGATTCCATAAAAACTGGATTATACAGTATTAAAAGGCACAGTTGCTATAAACCAAAACTAGAGCGAGAATTTCATTCTCCTCCTCTTAAGCAGCAATTTTACTAACACTATTAAAGTCAACTGAACATAACCAAATTGCAAATCCTTACACAATCAAGAAAGAAACTTCAAAATTTTATGCCAT
The DNA here is from genome assembly GCF_023897955.1 of Schistocerca gregaria. Taxonomy (NCBI): domain Eukaryota; kingdom Metazoa; phylum Arthropoda; class Insecta; order Orthoptera; family Acrididae; genus Schistocerca; species Schistocerca gregaria. Next base: position 761,869,509 of record NC_064921.1, read on the forward strand.
ATAATAGATCTATTAAAGAAAAATCTCATATAAAGATGACAACTACTAACAAAGATATAGAGGGGCTGGCCAGTACTTACCTCAGCTCAGTACAGCCGATACACAAAACAGAACAGAAAATTTACATTCCTAGCTTTTGGAACTTTGTTCCTTCATCAGGAAGTGAGAGAGGGGGGGGGGGGGGGGAGGTGGATTCAGTTACAACCCAGTTTATGAAACAACAGGGAGGGTAGCAAGGATGGAGGCATGATTGTCAGAGTGAAGCCAAAGATATTCTACTGTTAAGTACTGTGGCAGCTTCAAACCAAAGAGAATGCATGCAGAAGTAAAGAGGTATATAGTATAAACACAACTATGTAGGATGAAAAGATGTGTGAATGGCTAAAGAGGAGAGGGGGGAAAAGGACAAAACTGAAGATTAAATGGGAGTGAGGTTGGTTAATGTAGGTTTAGTCCAGGGGAATGGCAGGATGAAAGGATGTGTTTGAGTGCAAGTTCCCATCTCCACAGTTACGAGGGACTGGTGTTGGGTGGGAGAAGCCAAATGGCATGTACGTTGTAGGAGATGTCCAATACCCAGTAGCAGAGCATGCCCTCCAGCATAATTCTAGGGACCTAAGAACCTGCTACAACATACGTGCCATGTGGCTTCTCCCACCCAACACCAATCCCTCTGAACTGCGGAGATGAGAACTTGCACTCCAACACATCCTTTCATCCCACCATACCCCTGGCCTGAACCTACATTAACCAACCTCACTCCCATTTAATCTTCAGTTTTGTCCTTTTCCCCCCTCTCCTCTTTAGCCATTCACACATCTTTTCATCCTACATAGTTGTGTTTATCTTTATACTATATACCTCTTTACTTCTGCATGCATTCTCTTTGGTTTGAAGCTGCCACAGTACTTAACAGTAAAATATCTTTGGCTTCCCTCTGACAATCATGCCTCCATCCTTGCTACCCTCCCTGTTGCTTCATAACCTGGGTTGTGAGTAACTGAATCCACTTTCCTTCCCCCCCCCCCCCCCCCCCCCCCACTTCCCTGATGAAGGAACAAAGTTCCGAAAGCTAGGAATGTAAATTTTCTGTTCTGTTTGTGTATCTATCGGCTGTACTGAGCTGAGGTAAGTACTGGCAGCCCCTCTATCTCTTTGTTAGTAATAGATCTATTAAGAAAGAAGAGAGTACTGCAACTAGTAATTCTGTAGGGTACATCATTAAAAAGAATACCACTTTTGCTAATGATGTACGATGTAATTCAGCCTTTCCCAACACACTATTACCAGAAATTAAACGTTAAAAGACGCCGTTTTGAGGGCTCTTTCATGTTCACCTCAAAAATAGCAAAAATTTATAGCCTATATGGTGCAATTGGTGAAATAAGAAGAAAACTGATGGATTATAGCATCTTGTATGTTTGCTTCCTAGCTGTAGCCAATAGCTGGATAGCATAGTGACGTCATACTATTGCAGTGATTTCTTGCATACAGAGTGATTAACAGCAAGCTTACTAGGTGGCTTGTTCCAAAGTATGGCTGATGTGACAGATGTACAGCAAATGGAGTGACCGCAGCTTCCACTTTGATTTAATTTATATCTCGTGCACCTTTCACTACCGTGCGTTAATTTTACTCTTAACAGTTGTGTTCGGAGCCTCTAGATAGAATCTGCAACACATTGTGCCTCTACTGACTAACCCATTATAGGCTACTCCATTTGCTCCTTGTGGCAACGTTATTAACAGGTCAAATTCGGTGAACAGTTGTGAAATGGCTTGTTATCTTTGTTGCAGTCCTCAATGGGGTTTTAATATCTCGTGATGGGAGACAAATTGTTATAAACATAATGGATTGTTGGGCCAGAGAAACACAGGCTAAGTGTTATTTCATATTCGCTGGTATAAATAAATAACACATGTGAAGCAAATCTTCGGTGCATATACATCCTTCCATGAAACCTGCTATGTTTGCACTGCAACAAGCAAGCAGTTTGAAGTGCAAATGGCACGTGTTGACAGTACTGCAGAATGCTCCAGTTCGACCAGTCAGCACAATGAACAAGAAAAAGTTTACAAGCAATATTCTAGAAGTCACTGCATTCGCATCCCCAGTGTGTGCTGCACTGCCACCGGCTACAGAAGGGTCTAAGGCTTCCTTCCAGTCCTTTATTGCAGAGTCTAGTGCTGCAGTTGAAGATAGGAAAAGGAAAGTTAAAGTTTCACACATCACGTTCAAGAAATCAATCACACATGACAATTGTCCAAACATGCCATCATTTGACCATCGGACAGACTCCCCTATGGATAACACAGTAATAAGTATACCTGGAGTAGCGAAACGTCTGAAAGAAAATCAATCATCGTGTCCGGACATAAGCCCAGTTCAATTTTACAAAGAATACCTATGACATTGGCACCTAATCTAGCGACGGGAAAATAGCGTAGGTGACTCCAGTATACAAGAAGGCTAAAAGAAAGGACTCGCAAAATTACAGATCAATATCCCTAACTTCTGTTTGCTGCAGAATCCTTGAACAAATTCTCTGTTCAAATACAATAAACTTTCTTGAGAATAAGAAGTTTATGTCCATGAATCAGCACGGTTTTAGAAAGCATCGCTTGTGCAAAACTAAACTTGCTGTTTTCTCAGATACAGTGGGAACCATGGATGAAGGGCAACAGGCAGATTCCATATTTCTAGAGTTTTGGAAAGCATTTGACACGGTGCCCCATTGCAGGTGTTAATGAAGGTACAAGCACATGGAAAGGGTTCACAGGTATGAGAGTCACTTGAAGACTTTTTAAGTAATAGGACCCAGTATGTTGTCCTCGACGTCAAGTGTTCATCAGAGACAAGGGTATCATCAAGAGTGTCCCAGAGAAGAGTGATAGGACCATTTTTGTTCTCCATATACATAAAAGATTTTGCAGACAGGGTGGACAGCAATCTGCAGTTGTTTGCTGATGATGCTGTGGTGTACGGCCAGGTGTTGAAGTTGAGTGGCTGTAGGAGGATACAATACAGCTTAGACAAAATTTCTAATTGGTGTGATGAGTGGCAGTTAGTCCTAAATGTGGAAAAATTTAAGTTAATGTAAATGAGTATGAAGAACAGAACTAATTTTCAAATATAGTATTACTAGTCTCCAGCTTGACACAGTCAAATCTTTTGAATATCTGGGCATAATGCTGCAAAGCAATATGATGTGGAACAACATGTGAGAACTGTTGTACGGAAGGCAAATGGTCAACTTCAGTTAACTGAGAGAACTTTAGGAAAGGGTGGTTCACCTGTAAACGAGACTGCATGTAGGATGCTGGTGCAACCTATTGTTTAGTACTGTGTTTAGGTTCCACGCCAGATCAGATTGAAGGAAGATATCAAAGCATTCCGAGGCGGGCTGCTAGATTTGTTACTGGTAGGTTCTGACAACACACTAGTGTTGCAGAGATGCTTCGAGAACTCTAATGCAAATTTCTGGAGGGAAGCCGATGTTCTCTTCGAGAAACACTTTTGACAAAATTTAGAGAACTGACGTTTGAAGCTGACAGCTTAGCAATTCTGCTGCTGCCAACATACATTGTGCATAAGGACCATGAAGATAAGTTATGAGAAATTATGGCTCACACAGAGGCATACAGACAGTCTTTTTTCCCTCGCTGTATTTGCGAGCAGAGCAGGATAGGAAATCACAAGTTATGGTACAGTATACCCAACACCACACATTGTATGTTGGCTTGCGGAGTTATCTGTGTAGATGTAGATCATAAAAACACACCCCTACATGTTAGATTCCAATACCTTTCACCTTACTTCACAGTTTTCGGTTTAACTCACCATGTTTATCAATTTCTGCTTTTTTTGGTGTGCATAAAGGTAAGATCTCTCAAAAACACATGTTTTTAAACATAATTTGTGGTAATTGCATGTCAGAAAATTGCTCTATTACCTTGTACCCAGATACCAGTTTGAATTTTTGCAAGATTTTTACTTGCTGTTGCACATCTGTGATTTTTTTAAGAACTGATGAAATTCATCACCACACATTATTGTATAATAATTTTATTGTTCATTTAATTTCCTTCACTTATACAGATTTTATATAATGTATTGGAGAGGATTACGATTTTTACTCATACATGCCAAAAACATATGTTTTTGCTCGTATTTTGAGGGTTTTAAAGTTTTCCTCAATTTAGCATTTTTTAAGTCTGGACTGCATGAGAACATCAAATAGAGGTTTCACTGTATCTGTAGAAAGCTAACATTCTACCTAATCTAAACTTATGGCATTTACTGATTATCTCCATTTTGATAATAAAAAGGGTACATAAAACAACCAAAAAGAAATGGTTTACACTTATTTTTATTTTCACTTCCTTTATGCTTGCTCACTGATATAACTATCACTGTCTTCCACCCATAGTATGTCCTCTTCTGAGCCAACACTGGATATGGGGCACTTTTTGAATTCTTTGCCCCAGGCAGTACGGATCCACTGGCCCAGAATGGATACTATAAATACCCCCTAGAGTGAGGACATTGTCTCCTTGAAGGAGCCATTTGCTGCAAAACAGTCGCAAGTAAACCAGGAATTATTACCAGGTCTGTGCTGCTCTTTGTTTTCAGATCTTTAACTTCCTGGTAATGTGTCCCCGAGAGAATCCAACAACGTTTTCCTTCTATTAAGTGAAACTTCTGTTATTCTTTTACAAACAACCTTCAACTGATATCTTATCAGGTTATTTGTCATCCACCCCTTTCCTTGGCATCTGACAATAACCTCTGTAGGTAATTTTTCTTTCAGTACCTTTTCCTTATGAAGAATCACATATAGGGAAGCTTCCTTTGATGTGTTAGTGTGCCAGCATTATCATCATTCTGGCCTTTTCACTACCTTTAGTCCTTAACACTCTTTAACATTTGACAGCATATCAAAACAACTGTGTGATTGGTATTGCCCATATGACCTAGCAAATAGTTTTTCATCTTACTCCATGGGAAGTCTCTCAGTTCGCATAGTTCTACATCTTAATGCAAGCCCTGTTTGTCAACCTCACGCACCAGCCAGAACTTGGTTTGAATTGCATCATGCATGCTGTTGGAAAATTACTCTTTCTTCAGTGCCTTCCATCAGCGATTTTCTTAAGTAATTGGAAAGACTTCATTGCATTTCTCTTGTACATACTGTGCAATCTGCTGTTCCTAATCAAGAAACTTTCCCCACTTTAGTCCGCTACAAGTTTAGCATGTAGAACTGGTGAGTGTTTTTACATTTTGCGGCGTGCACTGCAGCTGTAGCGGTTATAAGCTAAGTACTGACTAACTTATTTGTGCTCTGTAATACAGTTATTAAATTTAATAGATTTTGGTGGTGTTGTGTGCTGTTTACGGCAAAATAACAACTTATAATGTTAATTAATAACTGTCTTGATTGCAATTTTTTTTAAATTCATATAACCAGTTTCGGTTCATTCAGAACCATCTTCAGATCTGTAAAAATAATTATACTAATTTACTATTTCACGGAAGCAAATCTTTTTCATCCTATCTAATCAACATCAAATGTACCAGAGCTTACCTGATATTTCAGTTACAGGAGTAACCCGTCCAAATCCAGCAGTTTTCACATGCTACGTCACATAAAATTGGTTGGCAGAGTGCACATCATTTATATTAATTATAACACTATTACCGACAGGTGGCGTCTGGTACATTTGTTACATTCCATTTGCACATACTATATTCAGTAGATCTTTTTTTATTAATTAAAAATACTTAATTAAAATATGTACATGTCAAGGTTAAAATCTGTACTTTTCAGCATTAATAAAAAAACAGTAAAATTATCATTTTTATATGATCTAAGAAACATAGGGCGATTTATATATCTATGGTGATGGTGTGAACTTGTTTTCCTCTACAGTCTGCTTCCGTATTTCCCGCCATTTCGGTGTTGTTCTGCAGTCCGCTCAGTCGTCTGATGTCCATCGCCGCGGGCAAGAGGGCCGCAGAGGAGGGCCCCGTCAACGACGCCAGGCACTGCACGCGTCTGCCGGCTTCTCCACCGCGCACCATCTCTCATCCCTCGGCCTGGATCTCCACACGCAACAGTTTTCATCTTAGTAGGTCGTCATAAATGCTAAAATAGGCGTTATGATTGAATTCGCTTTGCTCGTTGAGGATTAAATCCGGATCTTTATTTTTGTGGGTGTATATTTCAATTTCTTCCAAAATGTTAAGAAACCGTCCCTTATGGGCTCTATGCAGGATATGTAAATTGTGTTCAATGTTCGTGACTGAGTGCTTAGTCGCAGCCATATGCGCCCCAAAAGCTGTTTTGTTTTGAGAGTAGGTGTGCTCCCTGAATCTGGTTTCAAAGTTCCTACAAGTCTGCCCTATATATTGTTTACAGCAGTCATTACATTTGATCTTATATACACCTGAATCCTGAAATTTATTCCTACTATTACATATTCTATGCTGGAGCTTCAATTTTAACGTGTTATTTGTTCGGAACCCTATTTTAACGTTGGATTTACAAAAGCATCTTTCAATTTTATCTGTAATTCTTCCATTGTAAGTGAAAGCTACATATTTTTTCTTGTTGTTCCTCTTAACTGCTACTTCATTTCCTTTTATTTGTTCCATTTGCCTCTTCTTTATCTTCCTATAAATATTCATCACCTGCTTACACGTATATCCGTTCGCTACAGCCACTTGTTTTAAAACACTTAACTCCTTTTCTACTTCCTGTTGGCTTAGTGGCAATCTTAGTAGTCTGTATACCATCGAAGTGAAATATGCCCATTTGTACTGAGATGGGTGACAAGAGCTCTCATTGATAACGAGATCTGTACATGTAGGTTTTCTGAATATGCTAAATTCATGCTTGCCATCTTTCTTTATTAGTGTTAAATCTAAGTAATCTATACGGTCGTTTTCTTCAAATTCCATGGTAAATCTAATTTTCGGGTGTTGAGAGCTCATTTTTTGTGCTAAGTTTTCGATATCATTTTTATCTCCTTTGTATAATAAAATGGAGTCGTCAACATATCTCTTGTAATATACAATTTTCTCAGCGGTATTTGGGGATTCATTACTTTCAGTTTAAACTTTTCCTCCTCTGTGAATAGAAACACAGTTATCTATTTGCTTCCTTATTTCTGTTTGAAATTACTTGGTTGGATCTTTCTTGACTTCTACTATTCCGTTTTCCATAAAGAACTTTTCAGTTTTCTCTATATAGTCTGTATCATGTATTATAACCATAGTGCGGTCACAAAGCTCCATAAAGTTGAAAAATCGATTTGCCCAATTGTTAATAACACCAGCAGCCCAAGTTATAAATTAAATTAAGAGCTAAATAACAGATTAAAGGCGGGATATACATATCGTCGGACTTTCAACATTAGCAACAGTTACGAATTTGCCAAGCAAATAAAAGACGTACTTATACCTCAGAATGCGTCATTAGCTTCATTGGATATCACCAATCTGTACACAAACATTCTCGTAAAAGAAACAATTGAGATCATTAAGGACAATCTCCTCACTCATGGTAAATTGGCACTGGGGGAAGTGATTGAACTAGTGGAAATGTTGAAACAAGTCTTGTCGTTCAATTACTTTACTTTCAATGGTAAAATTTATCAACAGAAAGACGGGCTGGCAATGGGGAACAGTTTAGCTGGGACGCTGGCTGACATATTTGTAAATCACTTAGAAAACAAATTCTTTGATGAAAATCCTAATATCGCTGAGAAAATTGTATATTACAGGAGATATGTTGACGACTCCATTTTATTATACAAAGGAGATAAAAATGATATCGAAAACTTAGCACAAAAAATGAGCTCTATATACCTGAAAATTAGATTCACCGTGGAATTTGAAGAAAACGACCGTATAGATTACTTAGATTTAACACTAATAAAGAAAGATGGCAAGCATGAATTTAGCATATTCAGAAAACCTACGTGTACAGATCTCGTTATCAATGAGAGCTCTTGTCACCCACCACAGTACAAATGGGCATATTTTACTTCGATGGTATACAGATTACTACGATTGCCACTAAGCCAACAGGAAGTAGAAAAGGAGTTAAGTGTTTTAAAACAAGTGGCTGTAGCGAACGGATATACGTGTAACCAGGTGATGAATATTTATAGGAAGATAAAGAAGAGGCAAATGGAACAAATAAAAGGAAATGAAGTAGCAGTTAAGAGGAACAACAAGAAAAAATATGTAGCTTTCACTTACAATGGAAGAATTACAGATAAAATTGAAAGATGCTTTCGTAAATCCAACGTTAAAATAGGGTTCCGAACAAATAACACGTTAAAATTGAAGCTCCAGCATAGAATATGTAATAGTAGGAATAAATTTCAGGATTCAGGTGTATATAAGATCAAATGTAATGACTGCTGTAAACAATATATAGGGCAGACTGGTAGGAACTTTGAAACCAGATTCAGGGAGCACACCTACTCTCAAAACAAAACAGCTTTTGGGGCGCATATGGCTGCGACTAAGCACTCAGTCACGAACATTGAACACAATTTACATATCCTGCATAGAGCCCATAAGGGACGGTTTCTTAACATTTTGGAAGAAATTGAAATATACACCCACAAAAATAAAGATCCGGATTTAATCCTCAACGAGCAAAGCAAATTCAATCATAACGCCTATTTTAGCATTGATGACGACCTACTAAGATGAAAACTGTTGCGTGTGGAGATCCAGGCCGAGGGATGAGAGATGGTGCGCGGTGGAGAAGCCGGCAGACGCGTGCAGTGCCTGGCGTCGTTGATGGGGCCCTCCTCTGCGGCCCTCTTGCCCGCGGCGATGGACATCAGACGACTGAGCGGACCGCGGCACAACACCGAAATGGCGGGAAATACGGAAGCAGACCGTAGAGGAAAACAAGTTCACACCATCACCATAGATATATAAATCGCCCTATGTTTCTTAGATCGTATAAAAATGATATTTATTAATGCTGACAAGTACAGATTTTAACCTTGACATCTACATATTTTAATTAAGTATTTTTAATCACTAAAAAAAAAGATCTACTGAATATAATATGTGCAAATGGAATGTAACAAATGTACCAGACGCCACCTGTCGGTAATAGTGTTATAATTAATATAAATGACGTGCACTCTGCCAACCAATTTTATGTGACTTAGCATGTGAAAACTGCTGGATTTGGACGGGTTACTCCTGTAACTGAAATATCAGGTACGCTCTGGTACATTTGATGTTGATTAGATAGGATGAAAAAGATTTGCTTCCGTGAAATAGTAAATTAGTATAATTATTTTTATAGATCTGAAGATGGTTCTGAATGAACCGAAACCGGTTATATGAATAAATAAAAAAAAATTTGCAATCAAGGCATTTTTCAAGTAACATTATAAAATCACTGATTGCTGTTGTCCCATAAGACATTTTGTCTGTTTTCGCAAAATAACAACTTAATAAACTTTTGTAATCGTTCGCTCGCTGTGTTTTCAGTGTGTTGAAGTCGTTTAGTAAATTTCGGGCTTTAGTTTTCAACTGATGTTTTTTATTCTTTCTAGTAAAATATTTCAGTAAAATTTTCATTCAGTGTTTTAACTACACTTAGTGTTACAGTGGTGGTTTTAATTTTTTGGTTTTAGCTAGTAATTTTGTGAAATTTTGCTGGTATTGGCTGTGTTGTAGTGGTATTAATCCAAGTAGCTGCTTTTTTAGTAGGCAGAGAATTTCGAGACCATTATTGTTAGTTCTTAAATAGTTCTACTGATGTAATTCAACTTTGGTAACGTAGACGTACATCCTCCCCCCCCCCCCCTCCCCCCGCAGTAACTGTAAAATTTTACCATGAGTGTAAAGTGTAGGCTCTGTTGTAGGTTTGTGAGTAGTGGATTACGGTGTGGGATTTGTTCAAAGTACTTTCATTCGGGGGAATGCAGTGGGGAAGCCAGTGGTCATTTTAGGGAGATCCTCTCCTGAGAATGTAGAATCTGTAGTAGGAACAAGTTAATAGAGGAGCAGGAGCATAAGATCTGTGCCCTTCAGGTGCAGTTACAATGCGTAAAGGAGGAACTAGATAGGTTGAGGAGGGTGAAGGGTGGTGGGGAACGGAAACTGGCAGCTGGCAAGAAGGTAGCTAGGAAGAGGTGGTGTTCAAACAGTTATACTTGGCATACATGCAGTAGATACGACCAACTGTCAGAGTTGAGCGGAGAGGAGCCTCGTGTAGCTGTAGATGTAGATGTAGGGAACTTGCAGCAGTCCTCAGCAATTAGGAGGCCTAGGTTAGTCACAAAGTCTAGCAGATAGAAGGTTCTGCTGCTAGGTAGTTCCCACAGTTGAGGTGTGGGCCAACCGTTGCAGGAAGTGTTGGGGAGTACCAGGTCACCAGTATTGTGAAGCCTAGTGCAGGGTTGGATCAGGTGACAAAGCATAGGGGAATTATGTAAGAATTTTACGAAGGAGGATCAGGTAGTGATAGTGGGTGGAGCAGGGAACAGTCTTGATAGGGACGGGGAATATGATGTCAGTGGTGACTTGGTTAATATAGCTACTCAAACTGGTGGCACTAACGTGCATTTTGTGCAACTGTTTCAGCGTCATTATCGGCCTCACCTTAATGCGACTGTTAGGTGTGTTAATGTGGGGCTGGGGAGGGCACTGACGGTGGAGGGTATGGATCACATCTCAGTGGTGCCAGTTGGGTCTATCAGTACATGGGGGTTTCACTAGGCATGGCCTGCACCTCAATGGGTGGAAGGGAAGGCTGGCTAAGCTTATAGGTGACAGTGTAGTGGGAGGTGGTGGTGGTGGTGTAACTCATGGAAAAATTCCTGTAGTAGTTGGTGTTAGAGCTGCACCTTTTTTTAGATTGAAGTCAGCTGATAGGGATACATGCTTAAAGGAAGTGCCTCTATCTAAGGGCTCACCTCCGGAGGATGTAATGTTTCCAAGTAGAGAAGGAATTATCGTATTTCATCAAAATATAAGAGGTATTAGAGATAAAGTTAGTGAACTGATAATATATGTTAACTCTGAAATTATTGGTATATCAGAGCGCCACTTAAATAATTTGATAATTCCGAGGCTTCCTTTACCAGGCTACAGATTAGCTGGCTCTTTCTCAAGGAATTCCTTGCGGGGTGGGGGAGTGGCTCTGTACCTAAAAAACAGTATTTCATTGAGTCCATAGACTTATCACGAAACTGCACTGAACAGATCTTTGAAAGTTGTGCAGCATTAGTTGAATTTAGTGAAACTAAACTTCTAATTGTTGTTGTTTATAGGTCCCCTAACTCTGACTTCAGAGCATTTTGGCTCAAGCTAGAGAGGGTTCTTGATTCACTTTGTAGGCAGTACCAGAAATTAATTACATGTGACGACTTCAATATAAATGTTGTAAGAAAAAGGATATTGGTAATTTAATTTTAATTGAATGTCAAGTTCCGTAGGACCAAATTGAAGAGCAAATCTCCAAGGTCATGGAACGTGTCAGTACATGAACTTACAACATAAAAAGCAGTAACAGATAAAAATAAACATTCATGAACCTGAAAGAAAATCAGTCCATAAGTTTAAGCAAACACTATCAGCAATACAATGAGAATCATCATAATTTTTCAAGGAACTCCTCGACAGAATAGAAGGAGTGACCCATGAGGAAACACTTCAGTTTCTTTTGAAAGTGCGTGGATTACTGCTAAGATTTTTGAATTCGAGTGGCAGCTTATTGAAAATGGATGCTGCAGTGTACTGCACACCTTTTTGCACAAGAGTTAAGGAAGTCTGATCCAAATGGAGGTTTGATTTCTGCCGAGTATTAACCGAGTGAAAGCTGCTTATTCTTGGAAATAAACTAATCTTGGTAACAAGATGGTGGTGGTTGTTGGGATGTTTAAGGGGGACTAAACAGCAAAGGTCATCAGTCTCCCATTCCAAAAACAGGCGAGACGAAAATTTAAGGAGCAGATAAAACCCCAAGGGGGGAGGAGACGCCCCTCCCCCCAGTCACTGAAAGAACACCAATGTGGCAGCGAACGCTAGAGACAAGAAGAGGACACACGAACACCGGACAGAAAGAAACGGAAGAAAAGAAGAGGGCCGGAGACTGGTTGACTGACCATGAGAACAAAAAAAGGGAAATAGTCAACCATCCGAATACATACTAAAATCTGGAACCAATGAGAGACTTGAGGACAAGAGACACAGAAAGGGAAAGGGGCAGGACCCCCCTAAATGGGGGGACTACCATGGATAAAATTTAAAACATCATCAGCCATGGAGGCATCGTCGCTTAAAACCAAAGGCAACGTGCCCGGGAGATTAAAAGACTGCCGGAGGGTGGGCACTCCAACAAAATGAGGGCGACCGTCAACCAGGACCCGCACTGACACAAGGGGGATCCTCCTGACGCAAAAGATATCATTGCGTCAGGTAGGTATGGCTGATGCGGAGCCGACACAGGATGACAGAGTCCCTGCGAGAGCCCGCAGGGAGGATTAACAAGAAACGACAATAAGGAATATACATATTGAGAGGCCAATGTCAAAACACCCAGACTTGTGAACAGAGGTCGACAAGAGGTTCGTGAACTCACACCACTTATTGCCCAAACCGCCCATTTCTGAGCCAAAAATATCCTTCTAGAATGAGATGAGTTGCCCCAAAAAATAATACCATACGACATAAGTGAATGAAAATAAGCAAAGTAGACTAATTTACGTGTCGAAATATCACTCACTTTCGATATCGTTCGAATAGTGAAAATGGCAGTATTAAGTCTTTGAACAAGATCCTGAACGTGGGCTTTCCACGACAGCTTACTGTCTATCTGAACACCTAGAAATTTGAACTGTTCAGTTTCACTAATCATATGCCCGTTCTGTAAGATTAAAACGTCAAGTTTTGTTGAATTGTGTGTTAGGAACTGGAAAACTGAGTCTTACTGTGATTTAACGTTAGTTTATTTTCTACAAGCCACGAACTGAGGTCATGTACTGCTCTACTTGAAACGGAGCCAATGTTGCACACAACATGCTTTACTACCAAGCTAGTGTCATCAGCAAACATAAATATTTTAGAGTTACCCATAATACTAGAGGGCATATCATTTATATAAATAAGGAACAGGATCGGCCGCAACACTGATCCCTGGGGCACCCTCCACTTGACAGTACCCCACTCAAATCCCACATCACAGCCATTATCAACATTGTGAATAATGACCTTTTGCTGCCTGTTGCTAAAGTAAGAGGTGAACCAATTGTGAGCTACTCCCCTTATTCCGTAATGGTCCAACTTCTGGAGCAATATTGTGAGATCAACACAGTCAAATGCCTTAGTTAAATCAATTAACCTTACATACACTGCCTTTTCAATAACTTTTGCGAACACTGATGGCATAGGAATAGGTCTAAAATTATCTACATTATCCCTTTCTCCCTTTTTATAAAGCGGATTCACTACTGAGTACTTTAATCGCTCAGGAAACTGACCATTCCTAAAGGAAAAATTACAAATATGGCTAAATACGGGGCTAACCTGTGCAGCACAGTACTTCAATATTCTGCTAGGCATTCCATCATAACCATGAGAGTCCTTAGTCTTCAGTGATTTAATTATTGACTCAATCTCTCCCTTATCTGTGTCACAGAGGAGTATTTCAGACGTCAATCTCGGAAAGGCCTTTGCCAAGAAAGTTATGCGATTTCCTGTAGAAACTAAATTTTTTATTTAAGTCACTAGCAATGCACAGAAAATGGTTGTTAAATACTGTACACATATCCGATTTATCAGTAACAAAAATATTATTATTGCAAACTGACTTTACATCGTCAACCTTGTGCTGCTGACCAGACACTTCCTTCACAACTGAGCATATGGCTTTAATTTTATGCTGTGAATTAGCTATTCTATTTGCACAACACATACTTTTTGCCTTGCTAATAACATTTTTAAGCACCTTACAATACTGTTTGTAATAGGCTACTGTAGCTTTATTGTGACTACTACTAACATTTTGATATAATTCCCGCTTTGTTCTACATGATATCCTTATCCCACTAGTCAGCCAATTGGGCTGTCCATTACTGCTAGTACCCTGTTTAGAATGTTCTAATGGAAAGCAACTCTCAAAGAGCATGAGAAATGTGTTATGGGAAGCATTGTTTTATCATCTATATTATCGGCACTATAAACATCTTGCCACTCTTGTTCCTTGACAAGTTTTGAAAAACTCTCTATTTGCTGTTGGATTACCTTTCCTACGTAGTTTGTAATTAAATACGACATTGGTTAGGGTACAAAAACCTTCTACAGTTAAAATTTGTGCATCATGGTCTGAAAGGCCATTCACCCTTTTACTAACAGAATGCCCGTCTAGTAATGAAGAATGAATAAAAATATTGTCTATGACTGTGCTTCACGAATCACCATTAACTTAAAATTAAGATTTGAGTTGTCTGCAAGAACCAGTTTGGAACTGAACACTGAGATCCATGTTTCTCAACTGAGTCATGGCTGTAATTTGCATCTACAATTTACAGTTCTTACAACGCAGACAATACAAGCATACTGAATGAAAATAACAGTGTTCGCTGCTTCCTACAGGTAAATCATCAGAAACTGTCCAACTTTAACACTAGCCAACCTTGAAAGTCAATAGCACCGCAGAACAGTTGGCAGCTTTAATGGCCCCACACATGACTGACAGAAATCTTGACATATTGGAAATAAGCCAAACATTTTCGACAAGTAAGAATAAATATCGTTGCTGCCTGTGAGCTGTGCCACTAGGTTCCTCACCAAGCACAATTAGTGAAGTCATAGGTTTCCTTTCTACAATATTGTTTGCAAATAAATCTTGAAACAGTAACTTCAGTTGTGGGGCTATATGTTGTACTTAGTATTTCAAATCGTCCTCTGCAACTACAAGAAAATGCCTATTTTGTCACCAAACATTTCCTTTTGCTTGCTTTTTAGAACAAAAAATAGTTTGTTGTAAAATATACTAATTTCACATAAGGTAGTTTAAGTCTGATTTTCACTCATGCCAGGAAACATCGTCTGCATGCACATTTATGAGGTACTGATTTGTTTGGCACAGTTGATTCCAAGTTACCTACTCCCCCCCCCCCCAAATTTCTTTGTGGTGCTGCATCTTTTTTTTTTTTACTTCTTGAAGTAAAGTACACTTCAAGAAATACACAGTTTTGCAAAGCAATGTGGGGCTAGGCCGGATGATATCATGTGTCCTGTGATTTTCTGCTAAAGAGGAGGAACAGGAGGACTGAATTGAGCCATACAGCTATCAGCTTGTTTCATTGTTTACTAAGCCAACACATGCCATACTTAGTTCTTTCCATCTGTGCTCGGAAAATCATATTTAGATTGCTTGTTGCTGCCGCCAGTGTGCCACAGCAAAATGTTTTCACATAGTTGTGTACATAAGTAATTCACCATCTGGCACTGTTGGCAGCTCATTTAAATGACACTGACTACTGCAGGCAAAACCACATTCTGGTCCTCTCATGGGAATCTTCGCTTAGGTGCAGCCGACACCCACATGACTAATGTTAAGTAGTTTTAATCAGAGCGCACTGCAAAATATTTCATAGATGACCTGTTTTCCTTTCCTTTCCTTTCTTCTTCTTCTCCTCCTCCTCCTCCTCCCCCCCCCCCCCCTCTTTTGCAGACAGTACCCACTCATCATATTGGACACAAACTCTAAGAACTTCAATAGTAAAATTACAAATGAATTTTACAAAACAGTAGTTGAGTAGGGGCAAATTTAAGAGAACACTAAGCGTCACTGAAGACTAACTTCTTTCACACTGGACATCAAAAGACAGAAGAATAGTTTTAGAGTAAAGAAAAGGCATTTACCTGAGAAACAGATCACTTCCGTGAATCACCAGAACATACAAGGACAGCTCAAACAAATGACAGTATTAGTAAGTTTACACACACAAACACACACACACACACACACACACACACACACACAACCTACTTCATGAATTAATATACTGAATAAAGCTGATGCCAATGTTTCTGTTTACCACAGATTTCGTCCAGAACACAGCTACACTATATGAATTCGAGGGGGGAATTATGTTTAACACTTACAAATCCACCTTCCCTTTCCTTTTTTTCAATTGGCCTTTTAAAATCATGAACCAGAACATACTGTCCCAAGGATTACACAGTGGCCAGTGGCAACATGGTGGCACTAGTCATACACTTTGGTGTACAGGAAACATATAAACCAGTATTGTGTGCATTCAAGCTTCAGTAATTTATTAGTTTTAAAACGTTTCTAGGAATACTTATGGAACTATTGTAATGAATAATATTATGAGAAACACCAACTGCTACTCACCATAAAGATGACATGCCGAGATTCAGACACGTACAACAAAAAGACTTTACATATTCAGCTTTCGGCCAATGTCTTTTTCAGAAAGGAAAACAAACAAACAAACACACACACACACACACACACACACACACACACACACACACACCGCAGTTACATCCTGGACAGAGATAGTGGCCGTGTGCATGGTGTGTGTTTTTTCCTTTTTGAAGAATGCTTTAGCTGAAAGTTCAGCATTTAAAACATCTTTCTGTTGCACCTGTCCCCAACTCAATATAATGAATAATCTTAAGAAGAAATAGGTTGTTCAAACAAACCTCCATTGTATGTTGTTTTTTGACTTCTTTTCCAGAATTCCAATGCCTTCAAGCACATTAGTGATGTCATATATCCTCCTCTTCTGGACATCCAAAGATTCTGATGCTTTATTGAGATCAACAACACCATTTGGTGAAGACTGGAGTAAATTTAAGAATTTTTTTGTTAGTAGGCCAAGGGATGTATCATACCGCGTTCGTTCTACATTTTTCCCTGAAAGAGTAGAGATTGCAGTTCTTTCATTTTTAAAGCATCTGATCAATGGCACTTGGTATGCCAGCATTTACATGATGGAACCAAACTACACAGTAAATTAAAAACTTTCAAGTATTAATAAAATACAAAACAGACTTAAAACAACAAAACAAATTTATGATGCTGGGTGGAGAAGCAGAAATACAAGACAAATTATGGCTGTGAGGCTGCTGCAGCAGAAGATGTTGAATGCTCAGCTGAAGGTTTTAGATATCTGACAGGTTATATACTACATTCATTCTACTGAATATGGAAGCACACTGGGGACATAATCAAGCTTTTAAGCAGTGTTCACAAACACTGTGCAATTAATAGTCTTGAACTCTCTTCTCCCTACTTCTGAATTTGTAAAAGTCAAAAGTGGGAACAACTCGTGCTACTATAGTTAAATTCTTTTATCTTGGCGGTTCGCGCATGCCCGCCCAGACGTGGGTGATTGCTGCGTTGCCAGTTGCACACGACGCACGCACCAAGAGAAGCAGCGCCATAGTGTAGCATAGTTCGCAAACTTACGTTTAGGAGGGAGCATGCAGTTCATGAAGTAAAGCCACCACGGCCGCATTAACTCTTTTGCTGCTACAGAGACATGCTCCCCGCATTCCGCGCTGTGCGCGATTTTGTCACTGCACTGCTTGCCTGTGCTGACACATGGTGTTCCGTCTGCTTTGACACTCTAATCATTCGATTCCACAAAAACTATTTGGGCTAAAAATTAGATTTTTACACATCTTCTTGACTGATACCTTCCCCCCATAACTGACTTAATTTTGTTTCGATGTTCAACGCAATTATTATGCAGCATTCATTATAGTAAACCATTGCACGAAATTTTGAAGAGTTTGCAGAGGCAAATACTTTACATATGGTTGATTTTAGTTGCTACAATGTTGAGAATGAAATGTGGACAATATACCTAAATTTCATATAAAATTTACTGTGTAACAATATCTCATTTAATTTAAGTACCACATAGGTGTCGTATGTAATATTGAGAAATATTCAATCTTTTGCAACTGTAACAAAAGTTTTATTTACACCGGCCACGTTTGGCTTTATTTTAAAGCACTTCAATCAATCAAAAGGAAGTAGACAAAATACATTAAACAAAACTGTGGACTTTCAAAACCATTAGGACTTGAATATACCGTCTATCAGTGAAGTGCTCTGAGCTACGACAAATATAATTTTTGTGTGGCACACGAACAACATTTATTTGCTAAAACACTGATCAGCCGACACAAACATTGAATATTGTGTTACAGCAGCACAAAACTATGAAAGGTGACTTGGCAACGAAGGAGACAAAATACTGTCCACTGAAGATGCTTAAAAAGAGAGAAACGCGTCTTGTCTAAATAAGTCGCTAATTACAGTTGCAGAAGAGGTATATACTTCAATGCCATTAGTAAAACTGTGACTGTGGAACAAAAACAAGAAAGAGAACACGAGTACCATTGTGTATGTGCCTTGCCTTTCATTGATTGAAGTGCTTTAAAATAATGCCAAACACGCCCGGTGTAAATAAAATTATTATTATTATTATTAGGTTTTAGGGTACACAACTACAATGATCATTAGCACCCAGACTAAGTTAGGAATGCACCGCGAGGCACAAGGTTAAAACAGCAACTAAAAGGAATTATTACAGTCGCAAAAGGTGGAATATTTCTCAATATCACATACTACACCTACGTGGTACTTAAATGAGATACTGTTATACAGTAAATTTTATATGAAATTTAGGTATATTGTCCACATTTCATTCTCAACCTTGTGGCAACTAAAATCGACCATACGGAAAGTATACGCTATGGACTTTTACCTCCGCAAACTCTTCAAAATTTCGTGCAATGGTTTACAACATTTAATGCTGCACAATAACTAGGTTGAACATCGAAACAAAATTAAGTCATTCATGGGGGCGGGGGGTGGGGGGGTGGGGGTGGGGGGGAAGGGAGGTATCAGTCAAGAAGATGTGTAAAAATCTAATTTTTGGGCCAAATAGTTTTTGTGAAATCGAATGGTAAGTGTGCCAAAGCAGTGGGAACACCATGTGTCTGCACAGGCGAGCAGTGCAGTGATGACAAAATCGCGCACAGCGCGGAATGCGGGGAGCACGTGAATGCAGCAGCAAAAGGGTTAATGAA
Source organism: Schistocerca gregaria (assembly GCF_023897955.1). Lineage (NCBI taxonomy): Eukaryota > Metazoa > Arthropoda > Insecta > Orthoptera > Acrididae > Schistocerca > Schistocerca gregaria. The sequence continues at coordinate 761,888,634 of NC_064921.1, forward strand.
AAGAGAAAGCACTAGAAATTTCAAAAATTTGCATTCAAACGAACAAAATTCATGAAGTAAGACACTTCGATATTGTTTTTAAATAAAGAAAATATTAAGCACCGCACAAGGTTTGAACTCATCACCTTCCACTTACTAACCCAACGCCTTAACCGTTACGCTAACGCAACTCATCTTACAATGTAACTCAATGAGGGGACTAACAGGTCACGCAAAATACTGACAAACACTGTTGGTATGATTATGAATTACTCACACTTCGAAGTACAGTAGGAAATAAACAATTACCGCTGCTCTCTATTGCGAAAAAGCGGTTCGTGAGATTGATACAACACCTTTTCTTGCTATCGCCTGAATTAGGAGTCTTATTGCTTGTTTGTTTTAATTAATAGAATATGAAGCAATTGGTATAAAGAATGCTTTTCCATAAAAGAAAGTCTGCTATCAAGACATTGCTTTTGTTCTATTATTTTATTTATGACTGAACGTTTCTAAAACTGAAGACACTCGTCCGTGCTCTGCTCTGCAGTCGAGATCTGGCAACGTCGTTCTCTGTTCATTGGCTGACTGTTTTATGATGTCAGATGTGCAGAACGAACCTAAACTCTGCCGCCAACATAAATGATGCGCACTTTAGCGATTTGTCACCTAACACTGTTTGTAGAAGTAACTATACTGTATATAGTGAGGTTTGTAGCTGTATAATTGAATAAAATGTTGGACTGAGCAAAAATAGTTCAGTATTAGTCTGAACAGAAACACAGTTGGCAACAACAAACAAGCTATGGTAGAGCATCTTCTGAATAATACACATGAACTACTTTCAATTGTTACAGATGTGGGACCTTTTTGAAAACTGTACAAACTACATGGGAACTGCTGATAATTAGTTTGTTAAAATATATGAAACAATTTAGAAAGGCATTCACTTTGGTTTGCAGGGAGACGTTATCAAGTGGTGTATGGTATACAGTTTTTCCAAGAGAGAGTAACAAATTCTGAAGTGTCATTTTTCGGGAACTAATAGGAAGCCCAGACATAAATACAATCTTAATGGTCACACACTTTTGGCACTTCTTTTGGGATATGTCTCTCAACTTGGTTAAACTTTTTATTTACACATCTTAACTTTCCGATGAATTAACGAACTAGAAAACCAGACAAAACATTTTAGCAAGAAGAAACTGGAAAACCACAACACAGAATATTTCTATTTATTTATTTTCAAAAGCACAAACAACCAACAGGTCAATGAAACGTAAAACTTGCATATGTGCTTAAAAAGGAATTTCCCAACTTTTACATTTTCCCCACAACTTTAAGTCCTCTGAAAAGTATAAAATACAATTTCACTGGAGTCGTAAAATATGTATAACACTTATTACAGCATCATCCAAATACATATGTAACTCCCATCCAAATGTGTCTTACAGTTTGACTCTTAGCTCCTACCAACCACTACCATTAGTGTCACTGCAAAATGGAAGATCCAGTTCGATTTCCCTCTTACTAAGTTATATTCTTCATTATGTACCTTTTGGTATTGGACTTCCATATGAGCAAGAACTTGAGCTGGATGCTGTCCTCAAACGAGTTTTGGAGCGAGGAGTCTTGAAACCAGCATCACTTGCTGGTGATGTTTCCAGATTTAAGCGCCGTTTAACATTCTGAAAATAAGATAATCCATCATAATGACCTAGGTAAACAAATACATAACAAAGAAGTAAAAATTCACAACTACTTACGTATCATTTTTCTGGATCAAAACCCTAGCCTTGAAAAGAAAGAAAAACAGTACATTAGGTCCTGTGGGACCATCAGAGCCAAACTACTCAGTCAAGGTATAAGTTATTACACGTTCCTTATCAAAAGCAATGCGGAAAGAAAAGACTTGCGATATTAAATCCATTAAGAAACAGTTTATGGTGAAAGAAATTAACAACTGTAACACACACATACATAGAATAAATAATGTGTGCAACAAGAAAGCCTTCATCACATACCTGAAAATACAGGGCTCGTCAGAAATAATATAACACTTTTGCTAGAAGCTTACCAAAAATGGAACTTTCAGAGGAGTTCACACCATAGTGCACAGTGGACAAGTGCCTAGTTCTCAATAGTGAAAACCAAAAATTGTTTTGAGTTTGGCAAAATTGTTGCTGTCCTTATTCCGAAGATTGATTTGATGCAACTAAATGCATTAGTCTATCCTCACATTCACTATCTCGGTTAACTACTACAACCTGCTTGTAGTTGAACCTGCTTTATGCATTCAATCCTTCGTCTCCCTCTGCTGTATTTACCTGTCATTATCAAACTAACAATTCCTTCATGCTGCAGGAATATTCCTATTAACATACCTATTTTTCGTCAAGCTATGCTGTAATTTTTTTCCCCACAGCTGATTTACTACCTCCGCATTAGATACCACATCTACTTATATAATCAGCAGCTTTCTTCTATAACACCACATTTGAAAAGCTTCTCTTCTTGTCTGGACTGTTTATCATCAATGTTCCAGTTCCATACAAGGTTACACTCCAGACAAATTTTCAGTTTTTCTTCAAATGAGGAGAGAATTACAGATGGTGACGTCTTTGTCAACATTAAATTAGTTTTCTATTGTCATATATTGCTATAAACAAACTTCCATGTTCTTGTACAGGAAGAAAAGAGCACATGAACTGCAGTGAGACAAAGAAAACAATATTTGGTAGCACACAATTTTGTTATCAGCAATCATTTTTGGAAACAAAATTGGGAGCAAATCCCCAGAATTAGTAAGGGACACTCCTAAAAGGAAAGAACAATTTGAGAAGAGCATCAATTCAAGATTTTAACATAAAACTTCGCTATTTTTTCCACAATTTTCTTTCTCCCAAAACCACTAGCCCAGAAAATTACACAGGAGTTGCTGGAAAGTAAGGGGGAGGCACTAGTGGAATTGAAGCTGGGAAAGAGGATCATGAGTAATGTTTGGGAAGCACGATTATAGCAGTCTCTGTGTGACTCTTCATCTGTCAGTTTCTGTTGTAAGGAAGTTTCACAATAAAAACTCTCCAGTACAGAGTTAAAGATTCTTTCTACAGTAAGGACATTACTTGTAATTTCAAAAACTGAAAATAGCTCTGGAGTACCATTTCAAGCGAATATTCCCGATGAGTATCCACTACTGAAATCAAGACGTATCACTCTCATAAATGCTTGCTATGGAACACTCCATTACATCATGCTAATAATTAATGGTGAGAAAGGTTATAATAAAAACCGAATATAGTTGGCCAAGTGGCCAGTAGCCATACGTTATTACAACACAAATTAAATTACCTTTTTTACACTCTCTTTCTTTCAAACTGTGGCCAATGAGGCGAAATAAGTAACACTTCTGGCTTAGATATGTTACAAGAAACAAACAATTTTACCAACAAAATTGTGTGTAATATTGATTCCCACAGCCTTTTCAAATTGAGCAAGCTGAATAATGCTCAACTTCCTTCAACTACTACTGAATAACTGAATCAAATTGACAGGAACTTTCATGTGGCGGGGTACAAGCATTGGAAAATAGAGCCAAAGGTTTGCATTTTGATTTAGAAACAAATTTAAACTGTAAACAGCTCCACTCAAATCTTAAATTATGTGGGTCCGATATGTTCACATGTTCTTTAATATGGTTATCACCTCAGAAAATGGGTATACTAGCAGCACAATTTGAAGGATGGAAAAGACTGCTATACAACTCTTATTAGTAAGATCAAACATTATGTCGAAACCCAACTAGTGCTGTCACCAAGCAATTTATCACCAATCTCTTAGTAACTGAAGTGCCTGCCCTCTCCAACCCCCCCAGCCCCCCCCCCCCCCCCCACACAGACAGACAGACAGACAGACAGACAGACAGACAGACAGACAGACAGAGAGAGAGAGAGAGAGAGAGAGAGAGAGAGAGAGAGAGAGAGAGAGAGAGAGAGAGAGAGAGAACGAACCACGACAATAGCTAAATCATCAGCTTCCTGTTTACTGTACACAAACTCCCTTCAAAATGATAAATGTTTTAAACGAGCCTGCATCCTAATGTCTATTCAGGCTCAAACTCACCTCACTCCTTGGTGGTGGAACTGCAGGGCACCTTATTATCTGGTTCTGTGGCGTCTGACCATATTCATGATCAAGCAGATGATATGAAGTTGGTGTAACAACTGTCACCTCTTCTGCAGTTGTGATATCAACATAATGCTGCTCACCTGTGTATTGGAAGCAAAGTTAAAATGTATCAAAAATAAACAGCACATTAATTTGGTACATGCAAAGTCAGCAAGTAGTAGAACCCCTCGCCACTTTCCCCACACACACCAGGACCCACACAAAACCACTACCATCACTCGAAAATAAATAATTTACAGAGATGAGTGTTGTTCAGAGCTTATCATACCCAGTTTCGCTTCTGGTGTGCTGATATTTCGGGTCCCATTATTAGTCAATGCAGCAGGCCTTCTCCCACGAGGCATGCCGCTAGTGGCACACTATCCTGAAAATTCCAGAACAATTTTTATCAATAACTGAAACTACGGATTTGAGAAGCAAGGTGGCAGGGGACAAAACATATGATACATGGAACAATCATTTTAAGTTCCTCTAAGTAGACAGTACCAAGGTTGGAGAAGTAAACGTACAACACTGAATGAAAATTTAGTAACGCAATACAGCCTCTTGGCAAATATATTAATAGCAAGACATTAAAATTGGGAACTGTTTGTGATTATACACCAGTACACCAAATTCCTATCTCGGCTGTTGGCAATATGATCTTTGTCGGGAAGCCACGAAATTTTATCAACAGCACAGCACATACATAATCATGCACGTAATACAAGTATAATATAACTTTGCATTCCAAGTGTGAGCTGGTCACAGCAACTGTAACAGATTCCACCTATTGTGGAATTCTCACACCCTCCACATAAGAGTGCCAAGTGACACTGTACATATACATACCATAGGGGGTGATAATATTCATCTTGGGTGTGCAGCCAAATCATAACGTCTTTGTGACAATATTTCTGCAGTCCAACTGGCCGCCATCTTCATGTGAGAGTGCTAGTGCACGACCTCGCCGGAACTGACTTCCTACAACGCGTGCGTGAGAAGGTGCCATTTTGCCAGTAGTGAAAACAGGCAAAATCGAGATATCGCTAACAAAAATTTAAAAATTTTATTCCGATGATTGAAACACAGACCATTGTTTTTTAATGTCTGATAACACCGGGTCCCAAGTCTTACTTAAAAGATAACCCTTGTCTCATTAATAAGATTATGAGATAAACGAATCTCTCTGGATTCTTTTAAAACACAGTCCCAATAGCGAGATGCAGGAGCAACCATTTGTGTCTCGTCATACAGCATTCTGTGTCCCTCAGTGAGACAGTACTCTGCCACTGCAGATTTCTCAGGTTGGAGCAACCGTGTGTGCCGCTGGTGCTCAACACATTGGGTCCTGAATGGTCAGGGTAGTCTGACTAATATAAGCCTTGTCACAGTGGCAAGGGATCTTGTAGACACCAGGCATCCTCAAACCCAAGTCATCCTTAACAGAGCCAAGAGGCGCTCTAATCTTGGCTGGTGGACAAAAAATACTTTTGATATGAACAGATGCTAAATACGTACTTTTTATTCAATGACAAATATTTGAACAGACGGACAGAGTGGCTATGGGGTGCCAATTTTCCCCAATAGTTGCCAATCTTTTTATGGAAGATTTTGATGATATGGCGCTGAAGACGGCGTCCTTAAAACCAATCTGTTTATGGAGGTACATTGACGATGCGTTTATGGTGTGGCCTCATGGGAGAGAAGCTCTTGACCGCCTCCTAGATCATTTTAATTCCCTGCATCCTAGCATCACGTTTACCATGGAGGTGGAAAGTGATGGAAAGCTTCCGTTTCTGGATGTTCTGGTGTACAGAAAGGATGATGGGACACACTTATCGAAAGCCTATGCACACGGACCATTACCTGTATGCTTCTAGCTGTCATCCATCATTCCAACGTACGGGGGGCCTGTGGACGTTGGCGAGAAGAGCTTATGCCACTTCAGATGGAGAAACATTGACACAAGAACTGGACCATATTAAGGTTGTGTTCAAGCAGAATGGCTATACCGATAAACAGATCTGTCGTGCTTTCTAGTTTGGACCTTCACCTGAACCACCAGAAAATGCCTGCAAATCGGTGGCTTTTCTGCCTTTTGCTGGGAGCATTTCCTCAAAGATAGGAAGAATTCTGAAAAGATATATCAAAAGTATTTTTTGTCCGCCAGCCAAGATTAGAGCACTTCTTGGCTGTGTTAAGGATGACTTGGGTTTGAGGATGCCTGGTATGTACAAGATCCCTTGCCACTGTGGGAAGGCTTATATTGGTCAGACAATCCTAACCATTCAGGCTCCAATGTGTTGAGCACCAGCAGCACACACGGTTGCTCCAACCTGAGAAATCTGCATCTCGCTATTGGAACTGTGTTTAAAAGAATCCATAGAGATCCGTTTACCTCATAATCTTATTAACGAGACAAGGGTTATCTTTTAAGTAAGACTTGGGACCCGGTATTATCAGACATTAAAAAACAACGGTCTGTGTTTCAATCGTCGGAATAAAATTATTAAATTTTTGATAGCAATATCTCGATTTCGCCTGTTTCCACCACTGGCAAAACGGCACCTTCCCGCGCATGCGTTGTAGGCCTTCTGCGGCCTATATAGGGGCCACTGCTTGTGCAGGGACGTCAGTTCTGGCGAGATCGTGCACCAGCACTCTCACCTGAAGATGGCGGCCAGTTGGACCGCGGAAATATTGTGTCACGAAGACATTATGACCCTGCTGCACACCCGAGAGGATTATTATAAATTATTGTGTCAGGAAAGCCTTCGAAGTCACATACCTGAGAGGTATTTAACCATCACTTAATTTCACAAGTAAAAAGCTGGTCCATATACAAAATTTTTCAACCATCATTGGCCAATGTTAGAATCTAGATTCTTCTGTAAGCTATGTGTAGGATGCCCTGCAGCAATTTTCAGACATAAATGTAACCTTTGCTATAAATTGGGTTTCTATTTTGTAATACTCTGTGTGATTTCTCACCAATTATATGGATAAAATTTCCTTTATCTCCAACAAATCACAAATTAAAATGTAAAAAGCCATCTGGAGTTCACCACAGCGAATTGTGTAAATCTCTGGATAATGAGGAATATCAATACTTCTTGTCAGCTTTGACCAGCGATGTAGGAAAAGTGCAACAAACATTGTAAACAATGTGGTGACTATTATGTGACATTGGTGGCAATTTTTTCGAACTAAGTGACTATGCTACAGATCACGCTTATTTGCTTTTCCAACCCACAACCAAACCTGTCGCCCTCCAACCTAAACTAGAACTCAGGCTAAGCTAGAGATCAATTTGTCATGACAACCAAGTTTTGTGCTTCCACATTTGTTGGCTTTGTCAGCTAACAACCAAACAGTGGACATACAAACCAAAAGGTGGTGCCACAACAGTCATTATCATCATGTCACTGATCCAAGTCAACAACTGGTATCAAATATTGTTCTTGAACAGGGCTTAGTTTTGACTGCAAGAGCATTCAGGTACTTCCCAGAGACTTTTTAACACAACAGAACACACTGATACCAAATATTTAAAATATCACGTATTAAATTATGGCATAACTATTATTTGCCACTGCACTGGCATAAGTGAACTTTATGATGTGTGACTAACATGATGCAATGGGCAGTAGCTTCTTCCACCAAGTACAAAATCTAATCTGGAACAAGGAATTCCCTAAAAGAATCAAACAGACCAAGTATAAAATTTATCTCCTGCCAATCATGATGTATAGTCCAGAGGTGTGTGTCATAAATAAGAGAGAAGAGAGTCAAATACAAGCATGTGAAATGAAGTTCCTTATATCAGCTCTACAAAAAAACTAAGAGAGACTGTCAGAAATGATTATGTAAGGAGAGACCTGCAGGTGACATTGACTACAGAGGAGAGAATGAATGCTTTGAGACTGAAGTGGTTCGGTCATGTGAAGTGAATGCACCTGATAAACTGCACACCAGTATTCGGAGATGAAGGTACCAGGAAGAAGACCAATTGGGTAGCCTAGAAAGAGATGGACAGACCAGGTTAAGGACGATCTCAAGAGGAGAGGAGCAACATGGGATGTAGTGGAGAGGGAAAAGCTATATCAGGACAGAAACCAATGGATGCATATTGTTCACTAAGTTCCTACCAGGCCTGCTGGAAGGAAATCCTGATAATTATTTCCAATGCACAGGAATTTTCATTCACTTCAGTAGTAACTGTTAGCAGTTAGTCCTCTGGGTAAGATTTTCCAATTTTTGTGTAAGAGTGGCATTTTTACAACTGACAATTTTTTTGCCTGAAACAAATCAAATTTATTTGTTAGGACCACTAACAATATGCTGCCGGAAAATACCCTAACAAATACACACACACACACACACACACACACACACACACACACACACACACACCAGTCTCCCCCCCCCCCCTTTAATTCAATTCTCTGCCACACAATTATACAGGAATTTCATGTCCGGCTTGAATATTACTGGTAACTCTGGTGAAAATTGAGCTATTGTTGATGCTCTGGTACCATGGAAAATTAAATTTTATGCTCTGGTACCTAAATTTTAAGTGATAAAACAAAAAGTCTAGCACAAATTTTTTTTTGCTGTTTCCTGAACTTACATTACAGTAAGATAATACTATTAATAATTTAACTTGAAACACAAATAACTGCTTGAGAAAGACTTAGGCAATACCAAATCAATGTTTAACAGAAACTTTGATTCCTGCAGGTGTGATGAGGCTGTCAATTAACTATCCCCAGTTTTCATATTAGAGAATTATTATCCCACACTACACTGCCATTTCAAAAGATTATATGCAAAATAAAAATTTTAAATTGCAATTTACAGTTTAGCAAAACTTATGTTTTGATGGAAATTTAGAGAAACATGGGTTAGTATGTAAATTTGTGTTCCAGTCTACAACTTCAAAAAGACATCTTCTGAACAATGTGATTACTGTTACTGTAAAGAAGGCTGTCCGCAAAAGTACATCTTTTGAAACTCAGACAATAATGCCAAGCATTTTCAGAAAAAAGTTCGTGCACACACACACACACACACACACACACACACACACACAGACAGACAGAAGTCATCTTCGTTTTCTAACAAATTAATCAAGTTTTATAAACAAATTCTGCATAGTTAATGTACCTAAAAACAAGCTTCCATTACAATATGCTACCCAATTTTGTTGCTGCACGTTCGAAGATATTTAAGGTATACGTAAAAACACACATACTTTCCAAGTTACAAGTATCACAGATGAATGCAAAATATAACCATAAACAAGTACACTGAACAATTGCAGGAACAGAAATCTATATGCAACAAAATCGAACACGTGTGACGCACTGAAGTGCCTGCATAGACTTCCAAGACAAGAATAGCAGTTCAAATGATTCCCAAAAATTGCACACGTCTGTATATAACAACTCTCCAATCAAGAAACTGTGGCACGCGTTTTACTTCACGTCAATATTTTAACATCTAATACAACGACTGCTTTTTCCCAGCAACTATCAACACGACACGTGGTTCAGTAATTAGCATCTTACAAATATCGTTATTTCTTTCTTTCCACTCGACGCTGATCGTTATTCCAAAATATAGCATGAAACTAAACGTGTTATCCGAATATCTATCACGAAGCTAGACGATGCATCATCCGGTCTTAACATTTCACGTTACTTCGTTTCTCATGCTATATGAACTACCCACACTATTGAATGTTAACGGTTAACATTTTCAATTTTCGCATTACACACAGGACGCTTCTTTGCTTGAGAAAGGCCGATCGTGTTACCAAACTCAAACTTACGAGTTCAGTTACGACCCACACTGCCTTAGCAAAAACTGCAACTCGTTATACTTACTATTAATGAAAAGCAAAAACATCCAGCCACAGCATGAAGTATAACTGCAACTCTTCACTAAAATTTTAAAATGTTACATGATCACAAAAAAAGGATGCAATGATGCCGAGCATTTGAAGGTGTAGTCTTTTGTTTTGTGATTGGCTTGGTTAGCCGCAGTCACCGTGCCATAATTACAAATTTACGTTCATTTACTTTCTTCAATACACTCGATTTAATGCCCACACTAAAACCAACTCAAAAATCATACACGGCACGTGCTTATTAACAAGTAATACGATCAACAGGCTCCAAATTTCCACATATTTCAACCACACAACCTCCCTCACATCCAGCCATCTGCTGCAAACAGCCAGTAGCAACAATGAATGTGGCGCGAACTTGTATTTCCCGCAAATAACGTACATTCGGTCTCGGCCCTGGAATCGGGGCCCAGAACGTAGGTACGATCCACTGTATTAACTTCAGAATCACACCGGTTTGGAGCTCGGAATATCGCATAGACAATATACGTTAAATCCTAAGTCATATTTTCTAATTTATAAAGACCGAGTACTCAGCAGTAGCACATCTTACACAAAAATTGGTCGTTATGCTCGGCCAAAGTTTTGAAAAGTTGCTCGCCAGGTGACAGCAGGGGAGCAACATGGCGGAACTTTACATGTGGTAGCAGATGATTTAGTCTGATGTTTAAAGCTGCTTTGTGTGTCGCCTAATATATACCAGAATTATTTGCTCGATAAAGAATTAGTATTATTGCATTAATTAATTACATCCAAGGTGTCAAGTTGAGAAACGATTGATAGCGGGAAGAGAGTGCATAGTAAACAATTACGAATACGGATTTTAGTGCCAGATTGTGAACCATTAGAGGAAATAGAATTTAAAGTGTATGACGGTCAACCGCCAGTTCTTCATTATTATATATACAACGGCGCAATATGTGTAATTTATCGTCAGTATTTTTATCGATTTCTCCATTACGTATGCCCACGCACTCCACTTCTGGCTCTGACTGAAATTCGGGTGCAAGGAACAGTTTTGTTCATGCTGTAAATAGTTATTTTCACATACGTATGTAATTATTGAGGCTTACGTGACAATTTCAACGTTGTTACTACTTGCAGATGATGAACGAAGAGTCAATTTTATCTCGGAATGGCGCCTACGATCAATTGTGCTGTGTAAAAATTGCACATGTATACATTCGGCAAATTTCTTTAGAAACTACTGAAATGTGATCGTTGTTGCAAAGAGCGAAATTTACTGTTGCACCCGCATGCCTTGTTTCATAAGGTAAGCATAGACCAAAGCTCTTATTAGGTCTGCATGAGATTGTCACAAGCCCTGCAATATATAATGGTAAATATCTCAACACCACCAATGTACAAACCTTTTAACTAACGTATGTTATATACATGGCATGCAAATTAATCATACAATGAATATAAATCACTCGGTGTTTTCCTGTTTTAATGTGGGCAGTAAATTGCAGATGGACAGCTGTAGACTGGTAGTACATATATTGAACAGAGTACTCAGGTGTAGATGGTGCAGCAATACAGTAAATTTTATGGGGTCTTCGTCTCTTTGCTACTGTGTGTGTGCAGTTGTTTTATTTTTTACTATATATTTCTCTTATGCTGCTATGTTATAGCAGTCTATAAGCTGTTCCTGGTTGTCTATGGTCAGATATTTGTAATACATTGACATTTCTAATTCAGCATTTTGTTGGGAGTCGTGAAGTAGGACCTGCTGGGCACAACTGTGTTAAAGTTAATATTAGGTAGGCCTACTTAGCATGTAACAATATTATGACTGAATTCATTAAAAACTTTTGTTTTCTGTTTTTACAGTGCAGAAAAAAACAAGCTATGCAAAATAAACACTGTTATGCAAGAAAACTATAAGTTACTCAGGTACCTTTAGCCAGTTATCCTACACTTTATGAAGAATAAACTACTACATTCGTTTCTGTCAACTCCTAAGAGCCATGAGGCAAGTAGCTTTGCTCGAAAATTGTACCGTACTGTTTTTAGTGTTTGATAATTAGGAATGTTCTGTTCTATATCTGTTTCAAAATAACTAAGTGGTCATCAGCTATTATTTTTATTTTGCCCTGCTGTCAGCTGGATAAGTGCCATTACAAATTCAGAGGACCAGTCAGTCCTAAATTTATTTGTAACTTTCTACTTGTTCCACATTTGTTAATGAGAAAAATGCCAAGGTGCATAATGGTTTACAGTCCACATTAAATTGTACATCCCCCATCACCACCGAACAGACTAGTTCGCAGCAAATTCGCACCAAAGGCAGGCAAAGGTATACCGAAGTTAACTTGGGAACAGTTCATCAATTGAGAGCACGAGACTGTATTCACAGTAGGCCTAATGAGATCATTCCCATCTAGTGATTTAGTGGTTCCTGTGTGACGATAAAGAATTGTGATGAAACTTTGAGAAAATGTATGTTCCCAGCAAACATTGTTAAATATTTAAGACCATAAGACCACATATTACATACTTGCACAATATAGTCATTTGACATCATAAAGCAACTTTTGTGTGACTTGAGTTTACAACAACTTTGATATATAATACCTCTGGCAATATTATTATTTTTTTTTTTCTGAAAAAGCAAAATTAGGCCATTTTGTACAGCATTTTTCACTCTGTTAAGTGACAAAAGGTATAGTATATGGCCCTAAGAAAAGGCAAAAAAAATTGGAGGCATAATGAAAATGCGCACATATAGCTGATATTGAAATTAAATGTAACCTCTTTTATTTTATTTTACAATTGCTAAGTACCCAAGTTCTGACAAGTAGGAAATAAACTCGAGTCAGGACCCCCCCCCCCCCCCCCCCCCCCACTTATTGTGACCTCATTTAGCACTCTGCTAGGGACTTCTGACAGTAATTGTGTTCCTTTTCCATTTTCATGTTAGTTTCATGTTCTATGGATCATTTGCATGAAAGTTGTAATTTTCTGGAACTAGTCATTTTACATTCACTTCACGGATTAATCTGTAAATTTAGCTCCCTGCTGACAACTCACAATGTTTCTAAACATACAGACGCGAGTTGGTAGTACCTACACAGCACCTTTTACGCATTATGAGAAATCCTTTATGGAATAGAAAAATTTGTCAAGGAGTAACTTATTCAGTTTGTTTTAAAATTTTACTTGTCTGTCTGTCTGATATTTTATACCACTGGGTAAGTGGTCAGAAGATTGGGTTGCAGCATTCTGCACCTTTTTTTGTGCTAAAGCTGACCATCATGTGGAATAACGAATGTCATTTTTTTTCTTTTAGTGTTGTGGTTCTGTGCATCAATATTCCTCTTAAACTGCATTGAAATTTCATGAGGGAATAAATATACTGTGAAGCAATAGTTACAATGCCTCTCCTTAAACACGTCTGTGAGGTGATTGTGGGTGAGCACCATAAATTATTCTTGGAGCACATTTTAAGCTATGGAGACTTTCTTTCTTAGATGAATTACCCCAGAACATTATTACATATGACATTATTGAATGAAAATATGCAAAGAGTGCTGGAACAGCTTCCTGTGCCGTAAGTTTTTGAGCATGCTTATCCAGCCTTTCTGACATTCCAAAACATATTACTGTTTCATTGACTGCTGAACTTGTAGGTTAAGTTGTTAAAATTTGCATCTGTTCTTTATAAATCCTGCATCTTGCTCTTCAGTTCTGTCAGCAAATGTGCATAGTCAGCATGGTTTCAAACATTACTTACTTTTACTGGCTTGTTTTGTTTGCCAATTTGCAATTTGTTTTCTGCTTCACACACTGAGGCTTGTCTTTGATGCAAACTGTCAGTTTCAGTGATGAAATACCAATTGATGATAATGGTAAGTTAGTGTGTAGCCCTTCATTTGGTGCCAAGTCTCATCAGACTGGAAATAAGGCTAAGAAAACTGCTTCCAGATACTTATTTACTGCAGTCTTGCAAGATGGTAAATTTACTGACCTGATGTTACGAACAGGGTGCTTCTGCACTAGAGCACAAACCTTATCTCCTGTTTCTGTATCGGGTATCCAAATTCCTGTCTTTCCATTATGATTGTTTTCGCCAAAGAGATTACAACATTTTTTAGTTAATTTATTTATGTATCTTTGAGCCTCTCATGTTGAGTTAGCAACGGAGTTTCGTGGTGCAGACAAACTTGGGATGTATCATCCAGCTTTGATTCAGTGTGTTGGATTAGTAACTCTTGTTGACAGCCATTAAAATCCATAAATAATGTCAAAGTAGCTTTTCTTGCATATAAAATTACATAGCACTTTGATGCTCTACCTCCTTGCCCAGTTTAACAGGGAGATAGCTACTCCGGTCTCTGTCCATTTGTACTCAGTCAGAGAAGGATAACTTGTAAAACACCAAAGTTGGTTCAGATTGCAATTGGATGAAATTAGTCACTTTGTATAACACTAGAATAAAACGTCTAACAACAAAAATGTAACTAATTCACAATCGAAACAAACAATGGAAAATCCAGGATGGAAAGTAATAGTATTATGAGAAGTAAAGTTGCTAGTCTCCATATAGTGGATATGATGATGAATCACAGATAGGCATAACAAAAAGACTTTCACATTTAAAGCTTTTGGCTAAAGGCCATCATCAACACCCCACCCACCCACACATATTCATGCAAACGCAACTCACACACAACTGCAGTCTCAGGCAACTGAAACCACACTGAGCAGCAGCAGCAGCAGCAGCAGCAGTGCTTGATGGGAGTGGCAACGGAGTGGTGGGCGGGGAGGGGAGGGGAGGGATAGTATGGTGGGGATGGTGGATAGTGAAGTGCTGTAGGTTAGGCAGAGGGGGGTGGTTAGGGGGAGGAGAAAGGAGAGAAATAAATAAAAATAAAAAGATTGGGTGTGGTGGTGGAATGACGGCTGTGTAGTGCGGGGATGACAGCAGGGAAGGGGCTGGATAGGTGAGTACAATGACTAACGAAGGTTTACGCCAGGAGGTTTACAGGAACAGGATGTACTGCAGGGAAACTTCCTACCTGCGCCATTCAGAAAAGCTGGTGTTGTTGGGAAGGATCCGTATGGCACAGGCTGTGAAGCAGTCATTGAAATTAAGGATATCATGTTTGGCAGCGTTTTCAGCAACAGGTTGGTCCAGTTGTTTCTTGGCCACAGTTTGTAGGTGGCCATTCATGCAGACAGACAACTTGTTGGTTGTCATGTCTTCATAGAATGCAGCACAGTGGTTGCAACTTAGCTTGTAACCACGACTGGTTTCACAGGTAGCCCTGCCTTTGATGGGATAGGTGATGTTAGTGACAGGACTGGAGTGGGGGATATATGGGAAAGGCCTTGCATCTAGTTTTATTACAGGGGTATGAGCCATGAGGTAAGGGATTGAGGGCAGAGGTTGTGTAAGGATGGACCTTACCCCACCCAGTCTCCACTCCCATCATTCGCTGGTGCTGGTGCTGGGTGCTGCTGCTCGCAGTGTGGTCTCAGTTGCCTGAGACTGCAATTTTGTGTGTGTGTGTGGGGGGGGGGGGGGGGGGGGAGGCGTGCACGCGCACCTATTGTTGACAAAGGCCATCAGCCGAAAGCTTTAAGTGCAACTTTCCTTCTCGTAATATTGTCACAATCAAAACAAGTATAATTACAAACAAAGGTCAGATTATAAAGCTTGTTTGGCTATATGAAGCTCATATGGACTATACTCAGCCAAGAGAACCCACTCACGATACTGCAGACCAACAGTAAAAAGCAGATAGTTTTAGCAAAGCTACATAAGAATGAAGTAAACTAAGTATAGCCAATTATTAAAGTAATTTCGACATATTCCGTAATAAATGTGTGTCTTGTGATATTTTCCATGTGAAATAAGTTAGTTAAATAGTTAAGATTAGTATATTAGTTTAAAAGTAGTGAAGTGCAGACATAGCTATTTAATAGACTAATTTTACATAAATCATAAGGTACGCATTTTGTAGAGTGTCAAATGTGTTCTAGTATTGATCATGAACATTTGTATTACTTAATGCACAGTTCAAGACATAGGCTGATGGGTGTAGGGAAAATGTTTGATAGGGCAGAATCCAAAAAAATTAAATTTTTCACATAAGATTACCTCAGATTGTGAGAAAAACAATAAATATAAAACTGTCTTTTTTTGCTGGATTTTATGCCTTTTTTTTTATAAAAAGTATTTATGAAAGTCAGACACTTTGGAGAGGATTTAGATACATTTTTGTAGTTTTTAGATGTCTTATGACTCGTATCTCACTTCCAATTCAATAAGACTTCTAATTTTACTATCCTCAAACACCAGTAGGACAATTCTAAAACAAAAATTGTCAGATTTGAGTTCTAATGGAATATGAGCGTATTTTCATTGTGCCCTCCACCGATCATTGCAAAATAAAGTCTAGCTTTTTTTTTGTAGATGGTTTGGAACATGGGGGTAGCTAATGAAAATGGTTTAAAAGATGTTTACAGAAAATATTTTGTATTAAGTGGCCAAAAATAACTATTTTTGGTGTTTTACAAATTGTCAACTTTGCTCTCAATTTGTAAACTATTGGAAAATGGTAGGAGATTGAAATTGTATATTGGTTGTGTTGGTAAGTTATTACTTGCCAAGTTTCAGATTTATCCTGCTATTACTTTCGAAGAAATAAAAAGGCTAAACTTCAAGTAGCTATTTTCTTTTGACCGACTTTGCTTCAGATTATCTATATGAATCTTGCTCATGAAATCCTTTATTATTTCACTTAAGATAGTACAAGAAGTTCTACAAGATGGCGTAGTTTTGTTTCTTCCAAGAAAATACTGCCAGAGATATTATGTCTCAAAGTTGCCAAAAACTCAGAACTACACTGTCGAAAGCTGCATTATGTGGTCAACAAATTTCTCTCTCTCTCTCTCTCTCTCTCTCTCTCTCTCTCTCTCTCTCTCTCTTCTCTCTCTCTCTCTCTGCAAGGATTAAATTGGTGAAAGTGAAACATTACGTATGTTCACTCAGGGCACGTGTGTATGGTAATAGGACATTAGGCCACTTACCATAAACTGCCCTATGCACATATGTTGATGCTAGCAACCTGCATCCCATGGCCAATGCTGACCCAGCAACACTACCTCATTCCTCACTTTGTTGTCCAAGAGCAAGGTATAAAAAGGGCAATGTAGAGGCATTATCAGTCACTTGGCTCTCATGCTTCTGTGGTCATGTAGTGTAAGATATTACGTACACATTTGATGGCAATTTAATTAATCAGATTGTGAATCAGAAAGAATTGATCAGATTGTGAATAGAAAGAAAGGGAGAATTGACTTGACACGTTTTCTGAAGGCTCCCTTACATCACTAAGGCAGAAGTATAGCCCTATGGGTAGATATGAACTACAAATACTGCTCTAGAATTCCTTGAGACAGGAAAAGCTTCTATCCGCATATCAGCACAGATTTCGAAAGCATTGCACTCATGAAACTCGGCTTGCCATTTTCGTCAAACAATACCCTGTGAACCATGAATGAAGGGCAACAGGCAGATTCCATATTCGTAGATCTCCACAGTAGGTATCAGATATTGAGTAGCTTGAATTCTTTAGTGATAGAACCCAGTATGTTGTACTGGGCAAAGAGTGTTCTTCAGAGACATGGGTATTGTCAGAAATGTCCCAGGGAAGTATGACAGCGAATTTGCTTTAAATACAGGAAATTATAAGTTAACACAGATCAGTAGGAAGAACAACCCTATAATGTTTGAACACAGTATTGACGGTGTGCTGCTTAACACATTCATGGTGATTAAATATGGAGGGATAACCCTGTAAAGCGATATGAAACTGGTAGCAGGGAAGGTGAATGATTAACCGTGGTTTATTGAAAAAAATTAAGAAACTGTGGTTCTTTGTAAAGGAGATCGTATATGTCGGGTTGATGGCAGGCATTGAAGCAGTTCAAAGTTGTGGTCTTAGATTTCTTATACCGGCGGGTTTGATCAACTTGGCAGTATTATGAAGGTGCTTCATGAGCTGCAATGGGAATCACTGGAAGGAAGAAGACGTTCTTTTAACGAAAAACTACTGAGAACATTTAGAGAACCACTGTTTACATTTGCCTGCAGAACGATTTTACAGCCGTAAACGTATATTTCACATAAGGAACGTGAAGAGAAGATAAGACGATGGTTTAAAAAGTTCTTGGAAAGGACCTTTTTTTTTAAAAAAAAAAAAAATTGTTACATCAGTGAAGCTTTCAAAATGTGATGCTACAGAAGAATGCTGAAGATAAGATTACATAACTAATGAGAATGTACTGAATAGAATGGGGGTGAAGAGGAATTTGTGGCACAAACTGACTAAAAGAGGGGATTGGTTGATAGGACATGTTCAGAGGCATCAAGGGTTCACCAGTTTTGTATTGGATGGAAAGGTGGAGGGTAAAAATTGTAGAGAGAGAGAGAGAGAGAGAGAGAGAGAGAGACAAAGAGATGAATACACTAAGTAGTTCCAGAAGGATGGAGATTGCAGTAGTTATTCGAAGATGAAGACGCTTGGACGGAGTAGAGTAGCATGGAAAGCTGCATCAAATCAGTCTCTGGACTGACGACGACAACGACAACAGCAACAACAACATGTGTTCGAGATGTTCACTACTAAACAAGTAACCAGATTCTTTGTTGTAGGTATTATCTTGCACTGATTCCTCTTGAAAGAGAGCTCCCATCCATTATACCAAGGAAAAATTTTGTCAAACTTTCGCTGCATTTTCTTGTGATTGTCCAACAAAGGTACTTCCATGTATACAACAGCACTGTCAGAGAGCAATCTGATTGCCCTGCTGATGCCGAGCCAATCACATGTCTGCAACAAAGATACTCTGCTACATTCTTGAATGAATTTTGGAAATCTAAGATTGGATGTACTATTTGCAAGATATAAAACATGAATGAAGCAAGCTGCGTTTCGCATGAATGGTTTTTCGTGAATCTGTCCTGATTACCTGAGAGAACTGTGTGTTCCTGCAGGAATATTATTTGTGGCTGAAGAAGAAGGGAGGGAGAGAGAGAGAGAGAGAGAGAGAGAGAGAGAGAGAGACAGAGGATGATGAGCAGTGTTGGTCTGTAACTCTCTGCCTATTTTCTTTTGCCTTTTTTATGCAAAGCAATGAGTTGCACCCTTTCTAGATGTATGGATATATTCAACTAAGATTCCTAATGGGTATGATTTGGGAAAGGACCTAATTACTTAGCTTATTCAATTTAAAATCTTAACTAGATTTCATTTGGGGCATGAAGCTTCACTTGGAATATTGTTAATTGTTTTTAAGTGAGATGTGTATCTCATTTAGGAGTCTGTCAGTCACACACTGGTATGGTAGCATCAACGTCTGTAAAAGTTTTAATGCAGAATTTGGTATTTCTGTCAGCTGTATTCAGTTACAACACCAGACTAACCAATGACATTGTTTTTAATTGTTGCTACTTTCTACTAGCATATAAACACTTTTTCCACACTCTTGCTGGTTTCTTTTCCTGATGATACAAAGTGTAAATGTCACATTTCTATTCTCATCTCATATAGAAATGGTTTGTAATTAACTGCAAGAGAGACAGATGAGAATAGCAATGAGTAATTTACACTTTGTGTCATCAGGAGGAGGAACCAGCAAGGATGTGGAACAAGTGTTTATATGGTGGTAGAAATTAGCAGCAGTTAAAAACAAAATAATAATAATAATAATTGTGCTATGCTGTCTGTGAATAACAAGAAAATATGAGATAATCTGCTTATGTTTTGTGAATAAAGGGTGTTTGCATTACTTTAGGTAGTAAGATGCTTAGATTAACTTCAAATGGTAGTCTTCTACAATGGACACACCACCATTTACTTTATAAAAGCTGTTTTATGCTAAGAGATATTTCATCTTCAACTACTTTATTATTGTGATCTCCAGTCCTAAGGTTGGTTTGGTGTGGCTCTCCATGCTACTCTATCCTGTGCGAGCCTCTTCATCTCTGAATAACTATTGCAACTTACATCTCTCTAAATATGCTTACTGTATTCTTCTCTTGGTCTCCCTCTACAACCCCCCCCCCCTCTCTCTCTCTCTCTCTCTCTCTCTCTCTCTCTCTCTCTCTCTCTCTCTCTCTCTCTCTCTCTCTCATATTAAAATGATGATCCCTTGATGTCTCAGAATGTGTATTATCAAACTGTTTTTATTGTACATAAGTTTTACTTTCCTGACAGCATATCAGTTCTTGATGACAGCTAGGTCTCTTGAATTGATAAGATCTGTCTTCCTGTTAACTAACATCTTGATGTACATGGAATTTCTTCTCTTGTCCATGAATTTGTGTGTACCCATCACGAGGCGTATATAGTTTTTGCAGGAATGTAGGCGTAAGGGATTAATATGTCATCAGTAATATATGCTTGACAATCTGGTGCAGTAATTCTCACAGTAAATAGTTTCCAAATAGTTTGACAGACATAATTCTATTATACAGTACTTCCCTCAAGATGAAAAGAGTGCCATTTGTTAACTTGAAACAGGAAAAGTTGTATGAGAACCGACTTGCTTCAATCAGTAGGATTTGGAATTTCAAATAAATGAATTTTGGTGGTAGATTAAGACTGTCTGCAGCACCAGCAGTTGAACCTAACTTCCCGTTTCTCCGGATAAATAATCTCTCATTTGAACACAGTTGGCAAAAACATCAGTGCTCTCCATATCCACAACTTGAGATTGTGGGCCTGCGAGCTGAAGAGTGAAAAGCAGACTGTCCAGGTAATTTAAGTTGTTATGGAACACATCTGAGCTGAATGAATTGGTTGCTGTTGTTTGTGCAGGTATCAGTTCCAGCAGTGTCAGGAATTTGCTTGGTGTGGCCAAGAGAAGCTTAGGCACTGTCATCTATTGGGGGGGGGGGGGGGGGGGAATTCAAATCTAATGACTAGTAGTTCGTGATTACATTAAGAACTAGAAGTCTGTGCATGTAAATTGTTGCTACTGTAAGAGTTATTTGTAATCTTTACAGTAAATGGCTCCCCAATGGGAAACTTTCAAATATTATTATAAAAATTTGAGTCATTGTCACCTTGTACACTAAAGAAAGCAATGATAATATATGGAGATTTTAATATAATTTTCTAAAAGATTCAGATGGAAAGAAATTAACTTTAAATATTTTTAAAAAAATAGCTATGCTTTCCCAAGTAAACAGTAAAATATGGTACTCATAAGACAAAAAAGCCCCTGATTATTATTGGAACCAAAATACCATGGAAATTGTTTTAAATTGTTAGGAAAACAAAGAAGTAGAACTGATTACGTATTACAAGAAATACTGTGCTGTCTTAAGGAAAGAGATTGAAAACATTATGTACAATCGTACAGTGCAGGTTTTCATGGCCAGTATTTGCAATATTTCCAATATTTTATTTACGGGCATTAGGCCATGGTCTAAGGCATAATTCTGTACCTGATGTTTCATCTTCCACTGCTAGAGGTATCATCAGAGGCTTTAATGACTTAGAGAGCTGTTAGAGACTCTGACAAACTCAGCAAGCCAAACAGTTTGGATGTAACCACGCAAGGCTCGGTTCGTGACATCATCAGATCGTTGCCTAAGATCGTGGAGCCTTGTCAAAATGTGCTATGGAGTTTGAAGTGGGGATGCTACATGTGAAATTGTTTGGGGAAAACTGCCATGCTCAGTTCCTGGAAAAAGGCTCAGGTCACACCCATCTACAAGAAGGTTAATAGAAGTGATCCACAAAACACTGTCCAATATCCTTGACACTGATTTGTTGCAGAATCTTATAATGTATTCTAAGCTTGAACATAATGAGGTATCTTGAACAGAATGACCTCCACAATGCTAATAAGCATGGATTCCAAAAACGTGTGTGAAACCCAACTTGCACTTTTCTCATGTTACATACTGAAAGCTTTGGATCAAGGCAATCGGGTGGATGCAGTATTTCTTGATTTCAGAAAAGCATTTGACTCAGTACCAAGCCTATGCTTATTGTCAGAAGTATGATCATAAGAGGTTGGAAGTGGAGTTTGTGTCTGGATTGAGGACTTTTTTTTTAAGGGATGATGCAGAGTATAATATTGGTTGGACAGTCATTGTCAGATGTAGAAGTAACTTTGGGTATGCCTCAGGCAAGTGTCTTGGGATCCCTGCTGTTGTGTTATATATTAATGACCTTGCAGACAATATTAATAGTAAAATCAGGCTTTTTGCAGATGATGCTGTTATTTATAATGAAATGCTATCTTAAAGAAGCTGCACAAATATTCAGTCAGATCTTGATAAAATTTCAACATGGTGCAGAGAGTGGCAATTTGATTTAAATGAAAAATTCTGCACTTTACAAAACGAAAAAACAGTGTCCTATGGCTATAATAGCAATGAGTCCTGAATCGGCCAACTCACACACCTGGGTGTAACACTGTAGGGATATGAAATGGAATGATCATGTAGGTTGAGCTGGGGGGTAAAGCAGTTTTTAGACTTTGGTTTATAGGTAGAATACTGGAGAGTGCAATCAGTCTGCAGAGGAGAGTGCTTAAAAATCACTCAAGTGTGTGGGACCCTACCAAATAGGACTAACAGATTTGTTTAATCCGAAGGAGAGTGTCACAGAGATACTGAAGGAACTGAACTGAAAGACTTTTGAAGATACACGTAAGCTATCCCGAAAAAGGCTATTAACAAAGTTAGAACAGGCTTTAAATGATTACTCTAGGAATATACTATAATCCCCTATGTATCACTGACGTAGTGATCTTGAAGATAAGATTAGAATAATCACTGCACACGTAGGGGCATCTTCCCACACTCCATGCTTGTATGGAACAAGAGGAAACCCAAATAACACAATAGGATGCACCCTCTGCCAAACACCTAAAGGTGGTTTGCAGAGTATAGATGAAGATGAGTTTGTACTGCTTGTTTTATTTAGCACTAAGGTCCACAACTTGTCTAATTTCAATCCTCCTTTGTGTTGAAATTGTTTCTGTGCTTCTGAATTTGTATGGCTTCTCTGTACATTCTAGCTTAGTAATTATCAGATCTTGCTAAAACCACAGTCTAAGAGAAACAAATATGCTGGTTTCCAGGTCCTAGTCCATGGTTGCTACTGCCGAATTAACCATCTTGCCCAGGTGGTAATTGCCTGTGTTTTTTGAGGCAGGTGTTATGGCTTCTTTTTGTAGTTTCTATGTACATTTCATAGCAAGTGCATGGGTTTTATATACACTGGATGTGGCAGATGGCAGGTGTAGGTCCATTGTAGTGTTGAAATAGTCATGCACCTTTCTTCTTAGTTTAAATACTGTACAAATACTTTATTTTCTGAGTACTTGTTTTTTCTGTTGATGGGATCTGTGATAGTTTTTACAAACAGAAGAAAAACTTTTCCTGAGTTTTTTTCTACTAAAGTCTACCCCTTTCAGGACGTAGTTAATGTATCTCAGTTTTTCCTATAAAAGGGCTGTAGGAGAGTTACTAAGTGTTTTGCGATCCCACATGTCAGACAACCAATAGCACTAACAGTCAGTCCAATGAAATTCCCCGCTTGTGAACATTTGGTAAACCATACAGTCTTGGTAGCCATGCTTCTGATTTGATGATACCTTTCTTATCAGTAGGAGAAATCGAAGCTGCCTTTAGTAGCTTATTTGTTATTCGGAGAACAGAAGTTGTTGGATCTCTCCTAACTTCTCTGTATCTTCCTGGTTCTAATCAAGCCCACATTTTACTGTGGTCTTCTTTCCTCATTACCACTGTAGCATTGCTTTTATCTAGCAAAAAATTAGAATGTCTTTATCAGTATTTAAATCACAGAAAGCTGTCATCTTATCTTGTCCCCAGGGCAATATGGATAAATCAGTAATAACAGATCACACACTAGGACCAGGGAACCAACAAATTTGTTTCTCTGAAACTGCAGATTTAGCGAGATCTAATAATTGCTATGCTAGGATGTACAGAGCGGCCACAGAAATTCAAAAGCACAAAATTTTGACAGAAGCAGCAGAAGAAGGGCTGAAATTAGACGAGCTGTGGGCCCTTATGTTAAATAAAACAAATGGCACCAACTCTTCCTCACTACAAGCTCCTTGGCATACTCTGAAATAATGACATTTTGAGCCTTCAGCTGTCCGTGCGCAACTTTCTCAACAGGTTTCACTTATTACAACAATCATCACTGGACAAAAAGCTGTGTAGTGAAAATTCAAAATAACATTAACATCAAATAGGGTGTGATCTTATGTTCTATACGAGGTGTTCAGAAATTGCCATTACAAACTTTTAGGATTTGTGGGATTGAGTACATAATATTTTGAATAGGAACCCATGAGGTAATGGTCCCTGCTTTAGAAGTGAAATGAATCGAAAATCATTCTAATACGACAGCCGAATATATGTACTGGTAATATTTGTTGCTAAAAAATAGAGTACACAACTTTCAGAGGTGATAGTATGGACCAAAACAAGAAAAAAATGTGAGGTAAATATTTTTTTTCTTCTTCTTGTTTTGGTCCATACTACCACATCTGAAAGTTACTTAGCCTACATTCTTAGCAAAAACGGTACTGGTACATATTCCACTTAACCACCTCCATTATTCTTGAAAGTTTGTCACATCATCATGCTGTAACATACATACATTGACAGGTGCTGGTGCCTACTCATGGTCTGTAGCATCATTGGATGATGTTTCTGGACATTATTAAAAAATATTATGTATACACTCGACTCTACAGGTCCTATAAGTTTGTAATGGGAATTTCTGAACATCCTGTATAAATAAATGTCTTGGTGAAGTGCATACAAACAATAAAACTGATTTCATTGTGATTCATACAATTAGTTTCATTGCCACTACATATATGGATTGCACTGAAGTCAGTTTTATTGTTTGCAGGCATTTCATCATGACATATATTTATATTGGCCTAGTTGTTTTGATTTTTCACTGTGCAACTTCTTTTCCAGTGGTAGGCCTAATGCTTATATTAAGTGAAGCTGGTTGAGAAATATAGCTCCATATGTACAGCTGAAGGCTCGAGATGCTTTGCTTCAAATATATGACAGCTGTAAGCAGTTATCTTTATAAAGGTAACTCCATAGCACACATCAGCACAATTTTGCAATCTTAGGTGGCAGTCTGTTGATGTCACAAACTGACCATTGCATGGCTACATTAAACAGTTCAGCTTGCAGCACTCATTTGAGTCTCTAACAACTTTCTGAATCTTTAAAGCCTCTGATGAAGTCTCCGGCAGAAGACAAAACATTAGGTAGAGAATTATGCTTTGGATCATGGCCTTATTTGATTTATAGCAATCTCTGTGTATAGTGTCTGAAATCAGTCCTTCAGACGGTAAAATTAAGTGTATATGACCAACAGTTATAATAGAAACTGAGAAATCAGTTAAGAAATGCGAGGACTTCGGCTGTTTTCTTTAGTAACAAATTATAAATGACATCAGTCACATAACCAATATGATTAATGATCCTTGAAATAGATCAGAACATTGGCATGAACTGTTGAAGAGCTAAAGTAATAGGATATATGCCAAAAGTAATGCCTCAGACATTCTGGCAAATTAAAGTTACTCTATGCTCTGCCAAAGAAATTATGTGTGTGATTAATTTCCTCATTACCAAAAACTCTGTAAGAGTTGACAGTGCCTCGTGTAAACTACTAAAAAACCTGTTCTTCGCATATGCAACATCATCATATGATAATGATGTTGCATATAATATCCATACGGAAATATTATTAGTGCCAAAACAATATTCAAGAAAGTAAGAGAGATATTGATAATTACTGACCAGTCTTGCTACTTACCTCCTCCTTGAAGGTATTGGGGAAAAAAGTTATGCAAGAACTATAACTTGTCTTAAGGTAAAATTTAGTCAGTCTCGCTGTGGATTTCAGAAGTTTCTCTTTACGAAATGGTTATTTTTCAGTCCGTGTATCCAAGAAGGAGAAATAGACCACTACATTAATGATGCAAGTACTGTAATGAAGATATGAAACTATAAATAATATATTTCCTTGAAAATTAATAATCTGCTTTCTGCTACTGGACTGTCATGGAATTTTGATAAAACCCAGTGCATGCAAATTCACTACTGAACATGACCTTACCACAACATTAGAAATAGTGTATGAGGTTAAATCAATAGATGAAACAATATTTTAAATTTTTTGGGTATTTATGTCGATAACTTGAGCTGAAAAATTGCACTACAGTTCTTAAAAATCTGAGATGTGTAGTTTTACATGATTTGAATGTCAGCTTTTGGAGATGAAAATGTCAAAAGTTGACTTACTTTTCCTAGATTCATTCACTAATGTTGTTATGGCATCATAATCGTCGCAGATGTAAAAAAAATATTTGTTTTATGGAAGTGTGTTGTGAGGATAATATGTTGTGTAGAAAACAAAGAATTGAGCTGGTGTGTAAAATGTACACAGATCAGGCAAAGCAATTTACCACCAGTTTTTCCCCAAGAGTCTAAGCAATGGGACCATTAGACATGTTTGATGAGGAAGGACCTGTCCTGAGTACCAGCAGCTTTTCCTGCAACAGCACCTGGTTCGGAGAAAATCAGTATTGAAATTGTGACCATTCAACTTACACTTGTAGTGTTAGGCACATTTCATCCGAGAGAGCATAGTGCGGGTTCAAATCCTGCCCATGTATTTATTTATTCTTTTGTACAGTGTCATTGTATAGAATATCATTAAATTAGTATATGTCAATCAAAATTTTCTCTATAGTAGATTCATTGATGTATCGAGCATTAGAAGAAACTTTCTTCAAATGCATATTCCATTGTTGCAGAACAGATTACATGTTCACCTTACTATCACTTGCTGGGCTAAAACAGAATTCTCAGTGGTATCTACCATAGAAGGAACTGAAACACAAATTTGTAGAATGCAATACACATTTAGTGAAAGCTACTGCCTTGCAAGCAAACAGATATTTCAGAAGCAATATTGGAAAAAAATATTTTGATTCAATTCAAAAAGATTATTCTGTCTTTCATCAACGTTGAGGTGACCCCTGCATATTTTATGATTCTTATGGAATCAGGTGAGCTAAATTGGTGCAGAATTAAAGAATGTACTTTTATGAAATATTTCCTTGACTAAAAACCAAAGAAAAAAAATTGAGGATCACGATTTATACCCATAATGGTAGCCATGGACTGTAGCCACTGTGCTATGCTCGCTTTGCCGAAATATTGCTTATGTGACGGTATAGGAGATAAGCATAACATTTGAACATCGCTCGTCTCGGAAACGGGGAGTCGCATGAAAGGGTGTTAGCCAGGCACCCAGGAGAGGTCCCTCTGCCACATACCCAAGCATAAACAAAAACCGTGTTTAACAGGTCTGTTGGTCATCTTGGAAGACTTAAGTG
Source organism: Schistocerca gregaria (assembly GCF_023897955.1). NCBI lineage: Eukaryota > Metazoa > Arthropoda > Insecta > Orthoptera > Acrididae > Schistocerca > Schistocerca gregaria. Next base: position 761,916,136 of record NC_064921.1, read on the forward strand.
TATCCAGTGCAGTTCGTACTGCACCAACGAATAAAAAAATCATATTCTTGAAATAATAATTTATCAAAAGAAGGGGGAAGATAGAGAATAAGAGCAGGGGCGCACAGGAGCTGGAAATTGGAAGAGGTATGAGGTAGAGAAGGAGGAGATTAGTGTTTAACATCCCGTCGACAACGAGGTCAGTATAGACGAAGCACAAGCTCGGGTGAGGGAAGGTGGGGAAGGAAATTGGCCATGCCCTTTAAAAGGAACCATCCCGGCATTTGCCTGAAGGGATTTAGGGAAATCACGGAAAACCTAAATCAGGATGGCCGGAGTATGAGGTAGAGAGAGTGAGTGAAATGGCAGTGGACTTATAATAGAGATACGTTCCAGAATACTATTAATCGAAGGTCAAATAAGTGAGTTAAAATGGAATTAAAGTGATGAAAGAAAACTTGAGTGAAATAAAAAGCATTAGTATAAATTAAGACAAAGTAGCTGGTAGTTAGCCCAGTACAGTTGAAGGGCCAGTGCCAAAAAGAAGCAGCACTAGTTTTGAGAGTGGGATTCAAATTAAACATTGTTTCAGATTACATGTGTGGCGATGGTACTGTTGTAACTACATTGAAAAAGGTAGTTGCCACTCACCATATAGCAGAGATGCTTAGTAGCAGTTAGGCTCAATAACAAGACTGTCAGAAAATGAGCTTTTGGCTAACAAGGCCTTATTTGGAGATAGAAAACACAAATCAAGAGCGCACGCTGCTTAGACATGTGCACGGGTGCATGCGTGTGTGTTCTATCGCCCATGAAGGCTTTGTTGGCCAAAAGCTCATTTTCTGACAGTCTTTTTGTTGTGCATATCTGCAACTCAGCATCTGCAATATATGGTGAGTAGCAATTATCCTTTTCAACATTGTTACATTCCGTCTTGGATTTCCTATTGTTGAAGGTAGGCCACTGCAGAATTGTTGATTGATGTCATTGCATACTGCGAACTTCAGTCATTCACTATTATTGAGAACCTTATCTTGGTCATTCAACACATTTATGAAGAGTTTGTGTATGGCTGTTGTGGGAAGGGTCTTTTGTAATGTATGTTTCAGGTGTGATTTGAAGTCATACTTGTGATGTAGCAGCTAACGCTTATATTTTACTTCAAAGAGATTTTGGTCAAATAAGGAATAGTACTTTCGTTTTTGTGGGTTATTTTCTCCTTGAGTTCAGCTGTGATTTTTTTTATAAGAAAAGCAATCTTGTTTTGCTTTGCTCTTGGATATCCTACCATTTACAGCAATTGTTTCATAGTAATCAGCTTATGTAACTCCAATCCCATTATTGATACGTTGTTTACCTGTTAAACAATTTCTACTATAATATCTCCATTTCAGGGAGAAAGGCTTATAGAATCAACAAGTGTTTGTTGTTGTAGTGAGCCTTATATGTAACCTTTCTGTGGAAAATGTTTGTGTAGTGTAAAAATCAAAGTATGATTGCAAGAATGCTTTGGAAGATCATTCTAAGAAAGCCATTCTCTCCATTAACTATTTCCATCGGTATGATAGTGATCCGTTTTACTGAACGCTGAAGAGAATCGCTTTTTACTTTGTAAAGAGAATTTCAAAATATCTCTCTCTCTCTCTCTCTCTGTGTGTGTGTGTGTTGAAGTGTTAACTTGGTTCCATTATTTTGTTTATTCCCACCAACCCAGATCTTCTTCTTCTTCTTTTCAGTTATGCTGTTATGGTTATGTACACAAGGATAGAGCCAAGTAGTGTAGCTAGCTTTGATCTGTGGCTGTAGTAATGCTTCTACTGGTAACAAATTAAACTTAGCAGAGATAAAAAGGAAAGAAAAAAATATATTGTAATGCTCTTTTAATCAGATGTTTACTTTGACCCTTAAGTCCACAGTCATCACTCAGTAGAACTCAACATTTTGTTCAAGTAGTATTTGCCATCATCCGCAAATGCCATTAAATGCTGTATTGTACGCATAGTGTTGTGTTAACTGTTTTTTTGTGAGTACTAACATTTGAGTTGGTATCTATTTTAGTTACTGCAGAGTTTTCATTGTGTGAGTTACACTATTACCATTTTTATGTGTAAAGATAATTTCTTGTTTCTGTTTTTCATTCCACATTTGTTGACAAAAATGAAATTTGTAATGACAGTCTCATTTTTAATGTAAAATTGTGCAATTACAGGGTGGCACAGGTAAGACAGTCCACCCCAAATATATCGAAACTGTGTAAAAATAGTGAAATACAGTTTTTGCACCCCCCCCCCCCCCCCCAATATAGTAACAATATAACAGCACTGCAAATCATACTCTGTCCATCAGGAGAAGAGGCCCCACAAATGTCTGCCCTACTGGAACATTTATGAGCAAACACACAACTCGGCTATGGTTTGTATTATTATTATTATTATTATTATTATTATTATTTTGATATACACTGTAAAATGATTCTACACAGTACTGCACATTGACTTTGATTTGGACATATCACAGTACAGGCCCATGTAATTTGGCATTTCGTGTCTTCAGCCAGTGTTTCTTTTTTTTTAAAATACACGCCACCCCGAGTGACCCGGTGTGTGTGTGGGGGGGGAGGGGCGGCCATGTGCGCGTGTGCTGACACATGAAGGAAAACCATATCAATGTTTTCAACTGTTGTAGACACTGTGAAATGTAACTAGCTTCAGGAGCAAATTGCCTCATCACATTACCGAAGCAAAGCACAGCCATATGTATTTCAATCACACAAACTATACCAGAGTTAAGAGTTTCAGTACATTTGGTAAAGAATGGCAGATGTGTATGGGACTTTTTCTCTTGACGGGACAGGGGCTCGTGATGCCACTATTATGAATGTTAGAAATCACTTCACTACATAAGGCACTATACTGTAGCAAAAATTGCATCAATACATTTACTCATTCTGGATATCGTTCAGGTGTCCTGTCTACCTGCCTCATTTTGTAATCTGCAAATATCACTTGATTAATTCTGCCTGAAAAAGTGATTACAGCATATCAATGTTCATTGTGTTCATATTCAAAAGATTTAGGAATGTAACGTGACAGCTGTGCCAGAAGTTTTTAGCAGTGCTAAGTCAGACAGTGCAAGAGGGAGAGGGATCTGTCATGCTATGATATATGACTGCCAAAGGAAGTTAAGTGCAGAAAAATGCTGCTATTCTCTGGTGCATGTTTTTGGTGAGTTTTATCATCCTAGGGCCACTTTTGGAAATCAGTTACATGAATTTTTGAGGGGTGGAAGTCTCTTAAAGATAAAGCTTGTCCCAGTTGCACAGCAACATTGACAGTGACCCAAGAAAACATTGAAGGGGCCCTAAATATTGGATAAGCTGCAGTGCAATTTTGCAGCTGCAACTTAATAATATATGCCTAAGAGATGTTCCTGTTGGGTGCCACATTCACTGACAGAAGCCTAAAAAATTCGACAAGCGGCAGTCTAAAGACCTTATTATATGTGCCATTATAATTCTGAAATGAAGAGGCAGTCTTCAATGTGGTGCTGTCCCAGGTGATGAACCACCCACAAAATTTCAGAGATGTAAGAGTTCTGGATGGAAGATGGTGACCACTTTCTTCACCAGGCTGGGTCATCTCACCTCAGCGACCTTGGACACACATTGTACAGCCAATACTAAGTGGTATGTGACAATGTTTGTCAAAAGTCATCGCCACATGGAGGTCACAGCACCCAAAGTTGAAGATTGGGCACCTTCTGCGTCAAGCCAATGCCTCAGCACACACGGCTGTCTTAATAGTGGACTTCTTGGAGAAGGAAAACGTGCAAGTGTTACTGCACCCAACCTGTTCACTGGATTAGATCCATGTGACTGGTTCCTGTTTCCAATGATGACGGAGAAAATATAGGGGCAACATTTTTCACCTGATGAAGAGGCTATTGTAGCATGGAACATTGTTTTCAAGTGACTTCCCTAAAGATGTGTATGAAGATGGTATCCGTTCTTTCGGGCATGTCCGAAAAAACAGATACTATTGGTGATCGTGCAGCTCTTGAAGGATGAAATTGCAATGAAATTCTGACCAATAGCTGCTTACAGGCGTTGATAAATATCAATGAGGACAGTTGAAAATATGTGCCCCGACCGGGACATGTCCGAAAGAAAAGATACCATCTTCATATAGACAAGGCTTATCAGCCAATGATCTTCTTCAGGAATCAGTAGATTGACAGCTGCGAGGAATGAGTATGGTGGGCAGTGGCACTACAAATGCAGTGTGTGGACAATAAGCTCGATGTGTGGGTCTCAATGGGGAGCGTGCCAGAGATAAGTGCCTGCACTCGCACTATCCACTGTGTCGTCGGTGGCTCAGTCGGATAGTGTGTGTGCCATGTAAGCAGGAGATTCCGGTTTCCAGTCCCGGTCAGGGCACACATTTTCAACTGTCGCTGTTGATATTTATCAATGCCTGAAAGCAGCTAATTGTCTGAATTTCATCCCTGAAGGTGTGTGGATAGACATTTTCAAAGTGGTTTCAAAGGATGGAAAATTTTGTAAGTGCTCATAGAGTATTTTGAAAAGTAACAGACTTTTCTTATTGAGCAAGACACATTAATAAGACTAAATTGCTAATTTTTTATGTAATACAAAAGTGTATGCTGTGGTATGCCCTGACACACTTCCACACGTTTATGGCATTCATGGTGCCTAAAGTTCAAATAGAGCAAAATTTTTAGTACCCCCATGAGAAAAACTGTATGTACAGTCTATGTAGACTCAATAAATGAGGGGAGAGCGAGATATATTTCCAAATAGCCCTATTGGGAAACCAACTACGAGAGCCCCTTGTTGAATTTAACTTAGATGGGGACAACACATGATGTCATCGCCAATTTTGTTACAATTTGTGGTACATGCAGGGTTTGACTAGAAATGAAAGTGACAGAACAGTGAGCTCCAGATGGCCAAATGTTTAGAAAAACAAGTGCTAACGTTGTCCCCCAACAGTCAATGGGCCGATTTTACTTGCGTTGGAAACCTACTGTTCATATGCAGCTTTCGAGAGCTAGTCAAGTACAGAATAAAACTAATGGAATAAGATGCCATGTACACTATAATTACAATTACTTCCTGGAAAGTTATCTGCAGGACCTTGTGAATGCCGTATGTACAATCCTTTGTTGGAAATTTTCCTTTGCCCTTTCTTTTCATGCCTCTTGTGAAAATAAAAGTAAATACAATATATTGAGCATTATTTTTGTTTATTTGCAGTGTAAGTGAAATAAAAACTTTCCACATGGGGATTCAATCCCATTACCCTTGGATTCCAATTTTAAATTCCTTCCACTGCACCAAGTACTACCTGGAGACTGGTTAACATAAATGGCTCATCTTTCCTGAACTGCTCCAAAAATCCTGTTTTCTCTAAATGTCACCTGAATTTCCCAATTCTGTCACTTTCATTTCTAACCAATCCCTGCCCATACCTTAAATTTCAAGGAAACGAATGACGGTGAGAAGGCATAGTCAGCTTGCCAGTACTAACATATATTTGTTATTACAGTCATCTAGATGAATTTTAATCAATTAGTCAACATTTCTTTTTCTTTATACTGTGTGGCATTTTCTGTACAAATAGTTCATTGTGGATGAGGGTACTTCTTTTATTACCTTTTTGGTTGTTAATTAGTGTGGATGATGTTACTTGTCAAAATATGTATAGTAAATCTGTGCTGTACTACCTGCTGAACCACAATTTCCAATGTTCCACTCTTCTCAAAATAACTCTCTACATACATGCTGTGTTCTAACATCCTCAGTGGCATGATGTAAACTGAACAGAGATGGACTGAGATTTTCACTCTGCAGCAGAGTGTGCGCTGATATGAAACTTCCTGGCAGGTTAAAACTGTGTGCCTGACCGAGACTCGAACTCGGGACCTGATGGTAGAGCACTTGCCCACGAAAGGCAAAGGTCCCGAGTTCGAGTCTCGGTCGAGCACACAGGTTTAATCTGCCAGGAAGTTTCATATCAGCACACACTCCGCTGCAGAGTGAAAATCTCATTCTGTAAACATCCCCCAGGCTGTGGCCAAGCCACTAGTTCTGCAGGGTTTGCAGAAGAGCTGTAAAGTTTGGAAGGTAGGAGACAAGATACTGGCAGAAGTAAAGCTGTGAGGACCGGGCGTGAGTCGTGCTTCGGTAGCTCAGATGGTAGAGCACTTGCCCGTGAAAGGCAAAGGTCCCGAGTTCGAGTCTCAGTCGGGTACACAGTTTTAATCTGCCACGAAGTTTCGTATCTGAACAGAGATGATTTGAAACAGGAAGCTACCTACCACACAGACACCACTTTAAAGATATTGTCTTGTTCTAACATTGTGTGTGGATGCCTCTATGAACTAATTCAAATGTCTTTAAGACAAATAGGTTGTAACTAAGACGTATTTATCATCACTTCTTGTCAGTGAACTATGTCATTTTTAAGAGTTTTACTTACATTGTGGTGGTAGTGAATGTCTGTTTCTGATGTGTTGTAGATAGATTTATTAAGAAGTTGTACAGTAAATTGATCCAAGATGACGATATGCAACTGTCATTCAGTTGTCATTCAGAGATTGCTGGAAATTTTTCTGATGGTACCTGCCATTCCCCATTTTTTGCCTTCTTTTTTTCTGGTAGTAAATGTGATGTTGACATATTCAGTACATATAATAGTCAATGCAGCAACTGCATAGATGTTCTTTCTGGCAGGAGAGGACTAGATGAGTGTGTATAGGGCAATATTGTATGAATCCATTTCGTTATATTTTACAGGTATTATATGTCTCCAGGTTCTTTGTTAATGGTGATATTGTTAACTGGAAAATACTGTTAAAGGGAAAGCCAAACAGTGCTTTGGCAAACCAACAAAATTAAGACTGGCCAATAAAATTGAGAGCTTGCTTTATAAACTAGTTATCAGACAGCCTTAACCAGCTACAACTGGAGATTTCCTTTGCAGCATAGTTACATAGGCTGCTAACAGAACCACCAATCAAGATATGATGGTCCTCTTGTTTCTGTTCGTATGAAACTGAATGACTTTATGAGATTAGGGGAGTAATGGAAGGTTTCAAGGAGTAACTAGCACTCTTGTGTAGGAAGACCTGAGTATTTTGCAATGGAATTATTCTGTGCATGGTGGTGATGTTCTGGAGGTATTTTTGTGTGCTCAATCATTAGACTTGTTAAATGACAAAATGGCATGCATTTTAGACACTAACATGTTAACAATGTGATAACTGTTTGAAGTCTACTGGACTGGCTTCTTAATTCCCTTCAGCTAAAGAACACTGGGCAACACTTCAGTCAATCCCAAAGCTGCTTGTATGCCAGATAAACTCCCCTAAGAACCTGCGATAACTGCTAATCCCGCCTTGGAAGAACAGAAACAAATTTGGGTTCGGTGCATTTAAAAACCCTTCTCCAAAGGATTAACAATACAATAGTAGCAAAGAGATCTTGCAGCCCCCCCTCCCCGACACACAATGTCTTAATTTGTCGTATCAAGGTGTGTCACAATTTTTTTTTCTTCACAATTCTATTCAGTTAGCGATCTTCCCACCTCGTCTTCAGCATTCTTCTGTAGCACCCCATTTCAAAGGCTTCAATGCCCTTGTCTGAATTGCCTATCAGCCACATTTCACTTCCGTACAAGGATGCATTCCAGACAAATACCTTCAGAAGAGACTTCCTAACAAACTTAACAAAGTCCTCTTTTAGAAATGCTTTCACTGGTATAGCCAGTTTGTGTTCTACATCCTCTCTACTTCGACCATCATCAGTTATTTTACTGGCCCATAGCAAATCTCAAAGTATTAGATGAGTTTCAATTCCTAATGTAACTCCCTCGGTGTTGCTTAATTTAATTCAACTACATTCCCATTGCAGTTGTGTTATTTTATTGACGTTCATCTTGTATCCTCTTCTCAAGACAATGTCCATTTTTTTCAACAGCCCTTCCAACTCTTTTGCTGTCTCTGACAGAAGTATGTAATCATCAAAACCTTATTTTATTTCATCTCTGAGCTGTAATTTGTTCAAATTTTTCATTGGTTTCCCTTACGGCTTGTTCAGTGTCCGGATTGCATTTGTTACGCCTAGAGTCAATTGCAAAGAAAGATTCCAGTGGTGGGTACAGTTACATTAGCTGAAAACTGCACTGAATTTGTCACACACAACCCTGTGGAGTTCAGTCAAACACACCTAAATTTCTTCTGAAAGGAGATGTGCACAAAGGTTTCTAACAATATGAATTGTAATTGAAAACTTACTTTTCAAGTTAAGTATGTACTTATTTATTTTGTCTTATAATAGAAAATTTTAAACACTGGGGACAAGCTGGGGATTAGGGGGTTAGCACCCTATTGATGGCAAGGCCATTTAAGACAAAACACAAGCTCAGAATATGAAATAATAGAGCAGGAAAATATTCCTTTTTGAGGGATCACCTCACCATATGTGATTTAAGAAATTGTAAATTGAACCACTTACACCAAATATGAACACAGGGCCTTAATACATCAACTTGCTTGGTAAGGGCCAAATTAGGTGTGACAGACGTTTGTGCAGAAATGTACAGCTTAAATTTCATTGACAGTGTGCTGCACACTATACATTACATTCCAGTAGACGACTAATTTCCACATCATTCCTTTAGCCAAGATGTTATTGGAAAATCCCCTGAGATATCGCATTGATGTGAGCACTTCACGATGGCACCATAGGCAATTGCTGTATTGATCCTATTAGGTCATGACAGCAGAAGTTTGTTATAGCCATTTGAAAAGCTATTTATTTGTTGTCGATACTGTTCATAACCCACATTCATTTTCATTCGAATCTACACCACTTACAGAAGATATTTCCCAATACTTAAATTTGTATGTTACCACATCTCACATTCAGCAAACCTCTTCTTGCAGTGGGTCAGCATTTTATGTCCTCCCTACTTTTACCATCATCACTTATTTTTCTGCCCAAATACCATTAGAATCAACTACTTTCAATGTTCTCATTTCCTACTTTAATACCATCGGTATTACCTGATTTGACTACATTCCATTACACTTGTTTTCTCAAAGTTCATCTTACAAACTCATTACAAGACCTATCAATTACATTCAACAGATTGTCTAGTTCTTCTGCCAGCTTGGACAGAATTACAGTTTCATCGGCAACCCTCGAAGCTTGTATTTTTTTCTTGCTGGATTTCCATTCTCGTCCCAAATTTCTCCTTCATCTCCTTCACTGCTTGTGCAGACAACTATTTCCAGTACATTCCACCTGCTTATTTTTGTGCATAATACTGTATTCAGCCACCCCCATGACCCATGGACCTTGCCGGTGGTGGGGAGGCTTGCATGCCTCAGCGATACAGACAGCCGTACCGTAACTGCAACCACAACGGAGGGGTATCTGTTGTGAGGCGAGACAAACACGTGGTTCCTGAAGAGGGGCAGCAGCAGCCTTTTCAGTAGTTGCAGGGGCAACAGTCTGGATGATTGACTGACATGGCCTTGCGTGCTGGTACTGCGAACAGCTGAAAGCAAGGGGAAACTACAACTGTAATTTTTTCCCAAGGGCATGCAGCTTTACTGTATGGTTAAATGATGATGGCGTCCTCTTGGGTAAAATAGTCCCCCATTCGGATCTCCGGGCAGGGACTGCAAAGGAGGATGTTGTTTTCAGAAGAAAGAAAATTGGCGTTCTCCCGATCGGAGTGTGGAATGTCAGATCGCTTAATTGGGCAGGTAGGTTAAATAATTTAAAAAGGGAAATGGATAGGTTAAAGTTAGATATAGTGGGAATTAGTGAAGTTCGGTGGCAGGAGGAACAAGACTTTTGGTCAGATGACTACAGGGTTAAAACAAAAAATCAAATAGGGGTAATGCAGGAGTAGGTTTAATAATGAATAGGAATGCGGGTAAGCTACTACAAACAACATAGTGAACGCATTATTGTAGCCAAGATAGATACGAAGCCCACGCCTACCACAGTAGTAAAAGTTTATATGCCAACTAGCTCTGCAGATAACGAAGAGATTGATGAAATGTATGATGAGATAAAAGAAATTATTCTGATAGTGAAGCTAGACGAAAATTTAATAGTCATGGGTGACAGGAATTCGGTAGTAGGAAAAGGGAGAGAAGGAAACCTAGTAGGTGAATATGGACTGGGTCAAAGAAATGAAAGAGGAAGCCGCCTAGTAGAATTTTGCACAGAGCACAACTTAATCATAGCTAGCACTTGGTTCAAGAATCGTAAAAAAAGGTTATATACATGGAAGAGATTCAGGAACCAAGTTTTAATTTGTAAGACATTTCCAACGGCAGACGTGGACTCTGACATGATCTATTGGTTATGAACTGTAGATTAAAACTGAAGAAACTGCAAAAATGTGGGAATTTGAGGAGATGGGACCTGGATAAACTCAAAGAAACATAAGTTGTAGAGAGCTTTAGGGAACAATTGACAAGAATGGTGGAAAGAAATAGAGTAGAAGAGGAATGGGTAGCTTTGAGAGACGAAATAGTGAAGGTAGCAGAGGATCAAGTAGGTAAAGAGACAAGGGCTAATAGAAATCCTTGGGTAACAGGCGAGATATTGAATTTAATTGATGAAAGGAGAAAATATAAAAATGCAGTACATGAAGCAGGCAGAAAGGAATACAAACATCTAAAAAATGAGAGCGAGAGGAAGTGCAAAATGGCTAAGCAGGTATGGCTAGAGGACCAATGTAAGGATGTAGAGGTTTATCTCACTAGGGGACAGATAGATACTGCCTACAGGCAAATTAAAGAGACCTTTGGAGAAAAGAGAACCACTTGTCTGAATATCAAGAGCTCAGATGGATACCCAGTTCTAACCAAAGAAGGGAAAGCAGAAAGGTGGAAGGAGTACATAGAGGGTCTATACAAGGGTGATGTACTTGAGGACAATATTATAGAAATGGAAGAGAATGTAGATGAAGTTGAAATGGGAGATATGATACTGCGTGAAGAGTTTGACAGAGTACTGAAAGTCCTAAGTGAAACAAGGCCCGGGAGTAGACAACATTCCATTAGAACTACTGATAGCCTTGGGAGAGTGAGCCCTGGCAAAACTCTACCAGCTAGTGAGCAAGATGTATGACGCAGGCAAAATACCCTCAGACTTCAAGAAGGATATAATAATTCCAATATGATGATTCAAATCCCAAAGAAAGCAGGTGTTGACAGATGTGAAAATTACCGAACTATCAGTTTAATAAGTCACAGCTGCAAAATAACTAACACGAATTCTTTACAGGCGAATGGAAAAACTGGTAGAAGCCAACCTCGGGGAAGATCAGTTTGGATTCCGTAGAAATGTTGGAACGCATGAGGCAATACTGACTCTATGACTTATCTTTGAAAACAGATTAAGGAAAGGAAAACCTACGTATCTAGCACTTGTAGACTTGGAGAACGCTTTTGACAATGTTGACTGGAATACTCTTTCCAAATCTGAAGGTGGCAGGGGTAAAATATAGGGAGCGAAAGGCTATTTACAATTTGTACAGAAACCATATGTCAGTTATAAGAGTCGAGGGACATGAAAGGGAAGCAGTGGTTTGGGAAGGGAGTGACAGGGTTGTAGCCTCTCCCCGATGTTATTCAGTCTGTATATTGAGCAAGCAGTAAAGGAAACAAAAGAAAAATTTAGAGTAGGTATTAAAATCCATGGAGAAGAAATAAAAATGTTGAGGTTTGCCGATGACATTGTAATTCTGTCTGAGACACCAAAGGACTTGGAAGAGCAGTTGAATGGAATAGACAGTGTCTTGAAAGGAGGATATAAGATGAACATCAACAAAAGCAAAATGAGGATAATGGAATGTAGTCGAATAAAGTCGGGCGATGCCTACAGAATAATGCTGAAGATTAGATGGGTAGATCATGTAACTAATGAGGAGGTATGGAATAGAATTGGGAGAAGAGGAGTTTGTGGCACAACTTGACTAGAAGAGGGATCGGTTGGTAGGGCATATTCTGAGGCATCAAGGGATTACAAATTTAGTATGGGAGGGCAGCGTGGAGGGTAAAAATCGCAGAGGGAGACAAAGAGATGAATACACTAAACAGATGCAGAATGATGTAGGTTGCAGTAGGTACTGGGAGATGGAACAGGCTAGAGTAGCATGGAGAGCTGCATCAAACCAGTCTCTGGACTGAAGACCACAACTACTACTACAACTGTATTCAACTACTAACTTTCCCATGCTTTACATTACATGCATTACTCACACTAAAAGCATAGTATGGTCACGAGTCGTACACTGTTATTGTGTGTGGGAGTCAATATTCATTTGCAAAAGATATCAATATTTCAATGCCGCAGATGCTGTTATTTGTCTACAGAGCTGAAGCTCTCGTTAGAGCACCAAACTCCAGAGGAGAGCAATTCAGAATTGCAGACAGGCATAACAAAAATAATGTTACACACTGAGCTTTCAGCCAAAGCCTTCTTCAGAAAGGAAAAGAAAAACACACATACCTCGCATTCTGGTGACCACTATCTCCATTTCCTCAGCAAGAATGCAACAGTATTGCATCAAGTAGGGATGGGAATGGGAAGGGATAGCAGATACAGATGTGTAGGGAGGAGTCAGCACTGTCTAGTGGAGCGTGCAGTCAATGTGGGAGGACATGGCTTCCAGGTACAGTGTTGGGCGGCCTCCCCTCATATATACATGCCAAACTTCCCACAACCTCCACGAACCAATTACAAAACAGTACCATCACAAACTGGAGCAACTGAACCACATCTTTCATCAGGGCTTTGATTGTCTATCATCATGCCCTGGAACACTTTACACAAAATCCTTCCCATCCCGCTTTACCTGTGAGAAGGCTTGCTATGAGTATTTCTCTCACACACAACTTCATTTCAATAATTGTGTACGTTATTAACACAACAGTGTGGTGAGCGTCTCAGTACCCTTCCTAAGCATTCATGTGGCAAATTTCGGGATGTTTCTGTAACCATCACGCCTCATAAGAGCTTAAATATGGTGCAGGGTATTATATTCTACAGGGAAATTCTTTTGCAGTCTGATGACCAGCTGCTGCACGCAGGGGCGAGGTGTTCATTTCATCCGGTGTGCCCATCGAGGTCCGAGGGATAACCAGGTTGCTACCAGTGCCTTCATCTTGGCCTTTGAGGGTGACACATTGCCTGAGAAGGTCAAGCTGATGGTCAACTACGGTGACATCAAACCATATCTCCCCCCCCCCCCCCCCCCCCCATGATGCGGTGCTTTAAGTGCTGGAAGTTCGGCCATACGTCTTCCCGCTGTACTTCCAGCTCCACCTGTCGAGATAGTGGACGTCCATGTGCCCCGCCTCCCATCTGTGTCAACCGGAGAGCATCATTCACCTTACTCGCCAGACTGCAGGATTTTACAAAAGGAGAGAAAAATCGTGGAATGTAAGATCCTGGACCAACTGACCTACACTGAGGCTAAGAGTAAATTTGAGCATCTGGTAGCTATGACCTCTTCATAAGCCGCCACTAAGAGAACAATTGTCGCCCCCATCAGTTCTTCCAATTTGTCGCCTCTCAGAATTGGGAGACTACATCTGCCCCCTTAATTGTGGGGGGCCCTTCCCTCCCTGTTGCTTCCGCACCACCTACTTTGGGACCAACAGCCCCCCAACCATGGGATTTCAGTCCCCACTTCTGAGTCAGAGAAGTGTAAGGCTTTTTCGGCTCCTCTCACTAGGAAGGGGTCCCTTGGGTCACTCCCTTCCCAGATTTCTGCCTAGTGGGAAAGATGACACCTGCCATGGCTGAAGAGCACAAAAGCAGCCGGTCATAGGGCTTTACAGTCCTCCTCAGCCCCTGAGACTGAATCAGTGAAGCCCTCCCAGCCAAGGAACAGCACGAGAAATCGAAAAATAAGACGCATAAGAACAAGGAACTTGCGGTGGCGCCCACACCACGGCTACCTACAAGCTCTGTCTGAGGATGGAGTGAAGATTCTGGCATCTGCTGAAGACCTAGATCTTGCCGGACCCTCACACAATGAATACAGGCTGCTCAGGCAATAAGTCAGTGGCAGCAGGTGACTCTGAGGTGTAAACTGCCTCATTGAATGTTCCCTCCCTTCCCAGTCTCATGATGACGTCATCCTCCAGTGCAATTGCAGCGGTTTTTTCCACCGTCTGGCTGAGCTATGGCAACTGTTAAGCTTTACACCTTTTTGCATTGCCCTGTGCAGCTATAAGGGATATTATAGGAACCGTAGAAAATATAATAGTGTTTGCGTTTATATCCTAAACTCGTCTGTAGTGACACTGTGCCCATTCAAACCCTCTTGAAGCTGTGGCTGTCAGAATACAGACGATGCAGAAAATAACTGTCTGCAATGTTTATCTTCTGCCAGATGGTGTGCAGTACCCCTGAATGCATGAGCTGCACTGATTGATCAACTCCCTAAACCTTTTCTACTTTTGGGAGATTTTAATGCCCATAACCCCTTTTGGGGTTTACTGTCTCAGTTCGACCGCTGCCTCTTAAATTCTGGGGCCACCACACATTTCAGTGTGGCTCGAGGTAGTTACTCGGCCACTGATTTATCAATTTGCAGCCCAGTACTTCTCCCATCAATCCACATGATGACCTGTGTGATAGTGACCACTTCCCCATCTTCCTGTCACTGCCCCCATCTTCCTGTCACTGCCACAGACACCTGCCTAGATAGGCTTTAAACAAGGCGGACTGGGAAACTTTCACCTGTGATGTCACCGTTGACTCTCCCCCACATGGTAACATCGATGTGATGGTTGAGCAGGTGACTACCACAATCTTTTCTGTGGCAGAAAACGAGATCCCTCGCTCTGTAGAGTGCCCCCCCCCCCCCCCTCTTTCCGACAAAAGACAGTCCCCTAGTGGTCGCCAGAAGTCGCAATTAAAGAGCGTCGGCGACCTCTACAGCGACACCCTTCCCTGGAGCACATCATAGCCTTTAAATGGCTCCATTCCTGTGTTCACCAGCTTATTAAAAGATAGAAAAAGCAGTGTTGGGAGAGTTTCTAAGTCTCGATCATTGGGTGCCATACACCACCTTTCCTACTCTGGACAAAGATCAAATGTGCTTTTGGGTACCAGGCCCCCCACAGGTGTTCCCGGTGTTAACATAAATGGCATACTATGTACCAACGCAAACACGATTGGCGAGAACTTTGCTGAGCATTATGCTCGAGCCTCTGCATCGGAGAACTACCCCCCAGCCTTTTGCACCCTCAAACGGCGAAAGGAAAGGAAAGTCCTCTCATTCACTACACACCACAGTGAACCCTATAACGCCCCATTTACAGAGTGGGAGCTCCTCAGTGCACTTGGACATTGCCCCAACACAGCTCCGGCCCAATTGGATACATAGTCAGATGATAAAACATCCTTCGTCTGACTAAAAGCGCCATCTCATCACCATCTTCAACTCGATCTGGTGTGATTGCGTCTTTCCATTGCAATGGCAGGAGAGCACCATCGTTTCAGTGCTCAAACCCAATAAAAACCTTTCTTTGATGTGGATAGCTATTGGCCCATTAGCCCAACATTGCTTGTAAGTTGCTGAAACGTATGGTGTGGTTGGGTCCTGGAGACATGGCCTGCTGGCTCCGTGTTGGGGCTGCTGCTGCCTAGGTCGCTCTACCACTGATAATCTTGGGTCCCTGGAGTCTGCTATCCGAACAGCCTTTTCCAGACCCCAACACCTTGTTGCTGTCTCTTTTTAATCTACAAAAAGCGTATGTCACCATCTGCCGACATCATATCCCTGCCACATACACGTGGGGTCTCACAGGCCTGCTCCTGATTTGTATCCAGAATTTCCTGTTACTCCGCACTGTCAGTGTCCAATTGGTGATGACTGCATTTCATACTGCTCCACCAGTACTGGTGTTGCTGAGCGGCAACTACAGGGAGCCATCCACAAGGTTCAATCATGGGCTCTAGCCCACAGCTTCCAGTTTTTGGCTGCTAAGTTGTGTATCATGCACTTGTGTCGGCGTTGTACAATTTATCATGACGATCCACTCACTGTAGTGGAGACTTAAGGTTCTTAGGACTGGTTTTCGACACCTGATTGACTTGGCTATCTCACCCTCATCTGCTTAAGCGGAAGTGCTCGCAGCACCTCAATGTCCTCCTCTGCCCTGAGCAACACCAACTGGGGTGCAGATCGCTCTGCTCAGCTGCAGCTGTACAAAGCCCTTGTTCAATCCCGCTTTGACTATGGGGGTCTGGTTTATGGTTCAGTGCACCCTCAGCATTGTGTGTACCCGACCCAGTGCACCACTATGGCATTCACCTGGCAACGGGAGCTTTTAGAATGAATCCTGTCACCAGCGTCCTGGTGGAGGCCGTTGCACAACTACTCACCAGTTAAGTTGCACACATTCATGGTTCTCCTGATCATCCGAATTACCGCCTCCTTTTTCCACCTGCGGTAGTTCTTCTCCTACATCAGCAGCCCAGGTCAGGGCTAACGATTGCGGTTCGCGTGCGATCCCTTCTGTCTGAACTGGACTCAGTTACTCCTGACGCTTTAAAGTCCCAATTTGGCCCCCACCCAATTTTCATCTCTTTCAAAACAAAGAACACCTTTAGTTGTGGCTCTGTCAAAAAAAAAAATCAAATATTCTAAACAGCCGGTCTCTTATTGGGAGATATTGCGTTTGACATCAGGGTGACTATGTTGAAAATTAAATATGTAGACATGAATATGTGTGTGTAGAATGTTAATAAAGTTTGTTTTATTTGAAAAGCTTAAGAGTTTTCCTAATCTAATTCCCTCAGCATCACCCGATTTAATTTGACTACATTCCATTATCCTCGTTTTGCTTTTGTTAATGTTCATCTTATATCCTCCTTTCAAGACACTGTCCATTCCGTTCAACTGCTCTTCCAAGTCCTTTGCCGTCTCTGACAGAATTACAATGTCATCGGCAAACCTCAAAGTTTTTACTTCGTCTCCATGAATTTTAATACCTACTCCAAATTTTTCTTTTGTTTCCTTTACTGCTTGCTCAATATACAGATTGAATAACATCGGGGAGAGGCTACAACCCTGTCTCACTCCTTCCCCAACCACTGCTTCCCTTTCATGTCCCTCAACTCTTATAACTGCCATCTGGTTTCTGTACAAATTATAAATAGCCTTTCGCTCCCTGTATTTTACCCCTGCCACCTTTAGAATTTGAAAGAGTATTCCAGTCAACATTGTCAAAAGCTTTCTCTAAGTCTACAAATGCTAGAAATGTAGGTTTGCCTTTCCTTAATCTTTCTTTTAAGATAATGCGTAAGGTCAGTATTGCCTCACGTGTTCCAACATTTCAATGGAATCCAGACTGATCTTCCCCGAGGTCGGCTTCTACCAGTTTTTCCATTCATCTGTAAAGAATTCGCGTTAGTGTTTTGCAGCTGTGACTTATTAAACTGATAGTTCGGTAATTTTCACATCTGTCAACACCTGCTTTCTTTGGGATTGGAATTATATTCTTCTTGAAGTCTGAGGGTATTTCACCTGTCTCATACATCTTGCTCACCAGATGGTAGAGTTTTGTCAGGACTGCCTCTCCCAAGGCCATCAGTAGTTTTAATGGAATGTTGTCTACTCCAATTTTCCACCTAACTAGAAAGACTGGAGATCATGACCTGTCCAACTTATTTTGAAGAACAGGAGCACTACACATAAATAAAAAAAAATATGCAACGGAAATAGAAATGTTGCATGGCTAACGTATCCTTCATCATTCCTGCTTGCAGCAATTAGAACAATCTGTTCTGTGTTATGTTTAAATACTTCAACAGGAATTACAAAATATGTTTAGAAACTCTTTATGTGGTTAATCATCTGCAACTCATAGGGAATTGAAACTGTTTTATGTGATGCAGTTACAGTATTTAATTATCATTAGATATTTATTTTTCAGTGCAATGCCCCTGCCCACCTAAATTTGCAGTTTTGTAATTTCTTATATTTTCAAATGAATGATGATCCTCTGCAATCCTAAAGTTTTCTTACTTTCCTGGAATGTTGTAATTATTTCCCATTTTCTTGTGGTGTTATGGTTAATTGCTCTCAGATGTACACATATTTTCTGAACCCTTTTCTTACCTTAGTGTTTGTTATCCAATTGTGTTCTCCTACTGCATCTGAGCACTTAATCCTTGAAAGCTGATTTTTCTCCTGGTATCCCCTACCAAGATTTGTGACAAGTCATTTGTGCTGAAAAGAAATCTTAGGCCAAGAGGAAATTTTATTGTGTCTTGTTATATATTGGTTTTCAATAAACTAAATTTCCATTCAGCACCTTTTGACTCTAAAAGAATCAGCCATAGCTCTGAAATTAAGGTTGATGTTTTGTTCATCTTTGAAACAGAGGACATTAAAAATGTATACATGGATAGCTGTGTGACAACTCCATGTCTTTGCATGACAATATAAAAATAGAAAATACAGAAAATTTCTAATGTAGGAAAAAAAGGCTTGTTAGGTCATTTAATTATGCTGGGATGATAAGAATCTGACATGATTGTCACCATGGCAAATATTACCTTGTTTTCACACATGTTCATAATGTGAAATTTAAAGAATTGTTAACAGCTTTCCAGATTGTCAGGTTCATGTGAAATGTGGCACATATTTACATAAAGGCTTTTATTCGCAGGGCATGTCTACAAGCAAGTGTAATTGACACATGTATGAAGAAATGATAATATTGAAATAGTATGGTACAAAACAAGAGCAGGTGACACAAACCACTGTAACATCACTGTTCTGTACATAAGAATGGCTCATAAAATGAGCTATGTGCTTAAGTCTAAGTTTTGTACACTTTGATGCAGTTTTTTTTTAAATATCAATAATTACAAACACTTCATGCTGTCCTTCATTATCATGAACCTGCATGTTTGAATAGGTTATTGCTTTCACTTCTGTGCCCTGTGGATGCTTCCCTAGTTGGAATTCTTCACCATATCCTCGAGCTTTAATGTGAAAATTTGCTCGATCAAATTCAAGGATTTTTACTTTCTAAAACAACAAAAGAAATTCAAGAATAAATGTCTAAAACTGAGAATCTTAAATAAAAGGTGATCTATACAACAGTTCTTAAACAACATATGAGAACTACATTTTAGTTATAGCCTCTCTGACAAATGTAATCTCAGAAGAAAAGCATTTTATTTACTTAAAAGAAAAACAGCAAATGCATTAAAAATACACTAAAGAACAAAATATAGAATGACATTAAGAGATATATTAGAAACAATTTCATTAAGTACAGGGAAATAATAAAAATAGGAACTGCAATTGTGGTTCAAGTACCAACTCTAGGAAAAGAATTAAGTCAGCCACCCCGAGAGGAAGATCAGCTTTGTTGGTGCTCAAAGATTATGTTCACTTTATAAACTGAAGCCTCTGAATTTTTTATTTGAAAACTCTTAAGCTTTTTAAATAAAACAAACTTTATTAACATTCTACACACACATATTCATGTCTACATTCCATGTGTGCACAAACTCTAAATCAAACTTGATTACAGCACATTATTTCTCGTGCACTGCCATAGTCACATGCCGCAATTCAGAGTCCTCTAAGTTTAAAGAGTTTTTGTGGAAGGGTTACCATAGATTTCACAATATAAGCAGAGTTAAAGTAATAATAAATTACTTCCTTTGTGTGCCAGATTACATTCAAATTTCTACTACTTGCCAACTTCATGTGTTTTGTAGGAACTTTTTGCAACAGTATCCTCACTCATAACCAGTCGTCCCCAAATTACACTGTCTATTTATATGAAGAAGTATTTTTGAAATTTTTCAGATGTTAATGAGTGTTGTGCATAATGCATACCATAGTAAATTTGTTGAAATAATATTCCCACTTTTTCTACTCATTGACCCAATTCTTCGAGTCAGTGTTTGAGGTATTGTGATCACAATTACAAATTCAACCTCTTTGTAGTAATCTGTCTTCTCCTACACTGTTGGTGTAGAATGTTATTAATGTTTATTTTATTCAGAAAGCTTTAATGGTTTTCACATAATTCATAGGCATTACTTTTCAGCAGCCTCTCATGTATTAATGATGTTGCAGATGACAATGTAATCTCATAAGATGCAATCACCTATAATAAAATGACCAGATGCACTTTTTTTTTTTTCGAAAGGCAAGTACTGCTTTTCAACATTCATTCCTGGTGTCCTGAAAGAGTTTGCCAGTATGCCACTTTGTCCCATTTTGTTAGAAAATGGCATTTATTTTTCTTATTCTCTTTGTTATACTACATAAGGTATGACAAAGTAATGAGACTTATTTTCTTTGCAGACTGTGGCAACCCTGCATGCTTGCCTAGGCACAGTATCTTTGACCTTGGTCTATAAGCTGCTTCTAGTCCAAGCGGCACATCGATGCAACTGCTCAGTCGTGAGTTGTGCTGTTAATAAGTTAACACGTGTTTGTGTGTCTTGTCACAGAGATGGAACCACATAATATTGTGCTATCGTATGCCATTTCTTTTTGCGTTAAATTGGGTGAAAATGTGACTACTTACGGTGGGCTCAAAGGGATCACCCAACCAAAAAAAAAAAAACTCGTGTGTCAAAGTCAAAAGTGAAATGCCTGCTTATGTGCACCTTTGATCCAACGGAATTGTTCATAAAGAGTGAGTGCTTCCTGGACAAACAGTTAACCAATATTACTACAAAGAAATTTTAGAAAGACTTTGTAAAAGAGTTCATGTCCATGTCAACATTGCTGATAATTGCATTCTGCATCATGATAATGCACCATCCCATACTGCTCTGTCAGTGGTCAGTGCAGTGACTTGACTTTTTCTATTTCCAAGAGTCAAAACAGCAGTCAAGGGACACCATTTTCAAACAACACAAGATTCCCAAAGCACACTAAGTAAACTGGATGAGAGATATTAGTTTCATCTCTCAAGACTTCACACATTCATCTGTAGGCAGGTTCATACAGCAAACATGCTTAGCAGCCAAAAGGGCAATCTGTGAAGCCTTCAGTGACTGCCATAGTGGAATCATATTAAAATACCTCTAGCACAACCCAAATAATTTCTGGTTTAGTTAAGGCTGTTAGTGGTTCCAAAGTTAACAAAGGTTGTTGGAGGATATCACATAAGATGAGTTCCAGAAAAGTTACCATCAATGTCAGACGTGCTGGAAAAAGTGTGTGCAATCAGAAGGGAGCTACTTTGAAGGAGACAACACGAAACTTGACTTAAACGGTAAGGAACCAATTCCAACCCCCCCCCCCCCAACACACACACACACACACACACACACACACACACACACACACACAAAAAACCAGTCTCATTACCTTGTCACACGTCATATTTGAATCTTTATGTCCATAATTACTAAGAATGAAAGTGGTTTCGATGGACAAAATTAGTTATGAAAAACAAATATAAATGATCACAATGCTGACAAATGTTTTGTTTCCTGTGCTTCACTTTGGCAATTCAATTCTGATCTCTCAGTAACAGTTGGCATGTGATATGCATTGTTTCAGCAGTTCCATGACAGATTAAAGATGACAAGATGGCAATATATGCTCACTGCTGCATTGCAAGAAAAGTAAATTTCTTAGCATGTGATATAGGACTTGCAATTCATAAGAGACCTTTGAATTAACTTGCAATAATTATGTGTAAAAATCAAATACAGCTTTTTTTCACTTATGAGTCAGATTCTGATGCTCATTGCACCATTTGTAACACTAAGTTATGCACACGTCATGGAGAAACATCCAAATTCAAGTAAACATTAAAAAAAAAAAAAAAAAAAAAAAAAAAAAACAGTACTTGCTGTTGCGTCATAACTTCATTTTTCCAGCAACAGACTGAATTGCAGTTGGCTGGGATTGAAGGAGACTGGGCTTACCATATGGCTAAATAAAATGATAGTTTTTGCTCAAATAACACTGCTTTGAACAGAAATTCTCCCTGTCACACAAAGACTGAAACCATTGTTTCGAACATATCTACCCCTCCTTGTGAAATGTTACAAAAAGAGTGACAAGAAGTCAGTTAGGTTATAGTGTTAAATGCTTCCAATTTTTGAGAGAAATTTTTTTATGTTATGATTAAGTACTTTTTATCACTACATGGTGTCCATGTCAGAATTTTTGATCCTGATGGACTTTCCGGCGAAACAGCAGATACTGTTACCAACTATCTGACTGATGTGCTTGCGAAATTTTTGGGGTTTCATGCACAGCAGATATAGCGCACAACACAATTAAGACTGCTGCAGATTGTATACCAGGGAGTATCCCAGGACAAGGAAAAAAAAAATATGCTTTTTTTCCCCGGCGAAAATGCACTTTTTCTGTGCTAAATGATAGTAGGTTTTTCGTAGATTTTCCCTCGGATCTGTAAAACTTATCAATCCTTAGAATGGTTAACGTTTTGTACAATCGCGTAGAACTTCCCCGGAAGAAAAAAAAAATAATAATAATAATAATAATAATAAAGATGGGGCAAAGACGTTTTGGAGAGACTTTTAATAAAAAAGAGAGAAGTTTTGGAAAGACCTTTGATTTGCAAGCAACGTATACGCTGCATATTTTCGTATTACGAAAGTATAAATTCGAATTGCACCAAACACAGCGCATTAGTTTCCGGAGCGTTGAAACCGAGGTTGCGATTTCCTTTTGTCAGCTGATGACAGCAGCTATTCAGAGCATAGGACACGTGTTATAGTCAGCCAATAGCAAGCTCACTGGTTATATAGGGCGAACACGCAAGAAGAAAAGTTAGCGGTTTACATTAATGTACACAGTACCGTATATCTGCAACAAAAGCTAAGCTTCCACACATAATATTAGTCTCTAACATTAACACGCTACAACAGAAGCTAAGCCTTCACATGTAATATGGATCTTTTTGCGTGTGTTGTGCTTTAAAAAACATCACACAAATGTGTAAACTTAAAATTATTACATAAATGTCTCGGCTCAAAATTCTTGTAAGTGGCTGGTCCTCACACAGTTCAGTTTCGAACGCTCTGTGATTTAGATTTCCATCCCACTTTCTCACACGTAACATAATTCATCTTGTGTAAAAAGAAATTTACTTTGAAAGTAAAGTTTTTCTAACTACCGTTCACAATATATTATCCGGAGACTGTTACAAATAGGTTCGATTTACCAGTTCAGTTGTCAGAGAGCGCCAGAAAACAGGCATTATTGTGTGTGTGCAACTGCAGTGGTGTAGGCAGCCCGCATCATGATGATGTTGTCTTCAGTCCTGAGACTGATTTGATGCAGCTCTCCATGCTATTCTATCTTGTCCAAGCTTCTTCATCTCCCAGTACCTACTGCAACCTACATCCTTCTGAATCTGCTTAGTGTACTCATCTCTTGGTCTCCCTCTACGATTTTTACCCTCCACGCTGCCCTCCAATATTAAATTGGCGATCCCTTGATGCCTCAGAACATGTCCTACCAACCGACCCCTTCTTCTAGTCAAGTTGTGCCACAAAATTCTCTTCTCCCCAATCCTATTCAACACTTCCTCATTAGTTATGTGATCGACCCATCTAATCTTCAGCATTCTTCTGTAGCACCACATTTCGAAAGCTTCTATTCTCTTCTTGTCCAAACTAGTTATCGTCCATGTTTCACTTCCATACATGGCTACACTTCATACAAATACTTCCAGAAACGACTGCCTGACACTTAAATCTATACTCGATGTTAACAAATTTCTCTGCTTCAGAAACGCTTTACTTGCCAGTGCCATTCTACATTTTATATCCTCTCTACTTTGACCATCATCAGTTATTTTGCTCCCCAAATAGCAAAACTCCTTTACTACTTTAAGTGTCTCATTTCCTAATCTAATATCCTCAGCATCACCCAATTTAATTTGACTACATTCCATTATCCTCGTTTTGCTTTTGTTGATGTTCATCTTATATCCTCCTTTCAAGACACTGTCCATTCCATTCAACTGCTCTTCCAAGTCCTTTGCTGTCTCCGACAGAATTACGATGTCAGCGGCGAACCTCAAAGTTTTTATTTCTTCTCCATGGATTTTAATACCTACTCCAAATTTTTCTTTTGTTTCCTTTACTGCTTGCTCAATATACAGATTGAATAACATCGGGGAGAGGCTACAACCCTGTCACTCCCTTCCCAAACCACTGCTTCCCTTTCATGTCCCTCGACTCTTATAACTGCCATCTGGTTTCTGTACAAATTGTAAATAGCCTTTCGCTCCCTGTATTTTACCCCTGCCACCTTTAGAATTTGAAAAAGGGTATTCCAGTCAACATTGTCAAAAGCTTTCTCTAAGTCTACAAATGCTAGAAACGTAGGTTTGCCTTTTCTTAATCTTTCTTCTAAGATAATTTGTAGGGTCAGTATTGCCTCACGTGTTCCAACATTTCTACAAAATCGAAACTGATCTTCCCCGAGGTCGGCTTCTACTAGTTTTTCCATTCGTCTGTAAAGAATTCGCGTTAGTATTTTGCAACTGTTGCTTACTAAACTGATAGTTCAGTAATTTTCACATCTGTCAACACCTGCTTTCTTTGGGATTGGAATTATTATATTCTTCTTGAAGTCTGAGGGTATTTCGCATGTCTCATACATCTTGCTCACCAGATGGTAGAGTTTTGTCAGGATTGGCTCTCCCAAGGATGTCAGTAGTTCCAATAGAATGTTGTCTACTCCGGGGGCCTTGTTTCGACTCAGGTCTTTCAGTGCTCTCATCCTCTTCCATTTCCATAATATTGTCCTCAAGTGCATTGCCCTTGTATAGATCCTCTATATACTCTATACTCGTTCCACCTTTCTGCTTTCCCTTCTGAGCTCTTGATGTTCATCCAAGTGGATCTCTTTTCTCCAAAGGCTTCTTTAATTTTCCTGTAGGCAGTATCTATCTTACCCCTAGTGAGATAAGCCTCTACATCCTTACATTTGTCCTCTAGCCATCCTTGCTTAGCCATTTTGCACTTCTTGTCGATCTCCTTGACACGTCTGTATTCCTTTTTGCCTGCTTCATTTACTGCATTTTTATATTTTCTCCTTTCATCAATTAAATTCAATATTTATTCTGTCACCCAAAGATTTCTACTAGCCTTCGTCTTTTTACCTACTTGATCCTCTGCTGCCTTCACTACTTCATCCCTCAAAGCTACCCATTCTTCTTCTACTGTATTTCTTTCCTCCATTCCTGTCAATTGCTCCCTTATGCTCTCCCTGAAACTCTGTACTACCTCTGGTTCTTTTAGTTTATACAGGTACCACCTCCTTAAATTCCCACCTTTTTGCAATTTCTTCAGTTTTAATCTACAGTTCATAACCAATAGATTATGGCCAGAGTCCACATCTGCCCCTAGAAATGTCTTACAATTTAAAAGCTTGTTCCTAAATCTCTGTCTTACCATTATATAATCTATCTGATACCTTTTAGTATCTCCACAGTTCTTCCATGTATACAACCTTCTTTCGTGATTCTTAAACCAAGTGTTAGCTATGATTAAGTTGTGCTCTGTGCAAAATTCTACCAGGCAGCTTCCTCTTTCATTTCTTTGCCCCAGTCCATATTCACCTACTACGTTTCCTTCTCTCCCTTTTCCTACTACCGAATTCCAGTCACCCATGACTATTAAATTTTCGTCTCACTTCACTGTCTGAATAATTTCTTTTATCCCATCATACATTTCATCAATTTCTTCATCATCTGCAGAGCTAGTTGGCATATAAATTTGTACTACTGTAGTAGGTGTGGCCTTCATATCTATCTTGGCCACAATAATGCGTTCACTATGCTGTTTGTAGCAGCTTATCTGCATTCCTATTTCCCTATTCATTATTAAACCTACTCCTGCATTACCCCTATTTGATTTTGTATTTATAACCCTGTAGTCACCTGACCAAAAGTCTTGTTCCTCCTGCCACCGAACTTCACTAATTCCCACTAATCTAACTTTAACCTATCCATTTCCCTTTTTAAATTTTCTAATCTACCTGCCCGATTAAGGGATCTGACATTCCACGCTCTGATC
The DNA here is from genome assembly GCF_023897955.1 of Schistocerca gregaria. Classification (NCBI taxonomy): domain Eukaryota; kingdom Metazoa; phylum Arthropoda; class Insecta; order Orthoptera; family Acrididae; genus Schistocerca; species Schistocerca gregaria. The sequence continues at coordinate 761,942,234 of NC_064921.1, forward strand.
CGTAGAACGCCAGTTTTCTTTCTCCTGATAACGACATCCTCTTGAGTAGTCCCCGCCCGAGGATCCGAATGGGGGACTATTTTACCTCCGGAATATTTTACCCAAGAGGACGCCATCATCATTTAATCATACAGTAAAGCTGCATACCTTCGGAAAAGATTACGGCCGTAGTTTCCCCCTGCTTTCAGCCGTTCGCAGTACCAGCACAGCAAGGCCGTTTTGGTTATTATTACAAGGCCAGATCAGTCAATCATCCAGACTGTTGCCCCTGCAACTACTGAAAAGGCTGCTGCTGCCCCTCTTCAGGAACCACATGTTTGTCTGGCCTCTCAACAGATACCCCTCCGTTGTGGTTGAACCTACGGTACGGCTGTCTGTATCGCTGAGGCACGCAAGCCTCCCCACCAACGGCAAGGTCCATGGGTCATGGGGATTACACCATAAAAGAAACAGGGAATCAGAGTATACTCCAAAGAGCATCGGAATTTCGTAAACCATACTAAAATGCATAATTCGATTTGAAGTGCAAATTGGCTTTTTCCAGATTCACCATTAAGTAGGTCCCATCTGATATTAAGCTTTTCAGTGTGGTTTTTGGGATGTAAATTTTCTTGGAGTACCAGTACTCTAAGATCTCATTTTTGGTTCTTTATTATGGCAGAAGATGATAATGTGCACTTGAAATTCAGCGAACAGTTGAAACTAGCCAATACTGTAGAGTAAAATACTTCGTTTCAAATAAAATGATTGCATCGGCGGATAGATTAATAAAGCCAAATTTCTTTAGCGAACTTGAAAAATAACTTCATTGTTCTGCAAGGTGATTAATGCTTGACTGCTACTAACTTGGAAATAAAATAAAATCAGAAAACTGAAATTAATAATATTTTTGCCCTCCGTAATTATGTGAATGTATTTTAATTCACTTGATAGCTCCCGGCCTCAGAAATCCGTTTTGTTTTCATTTGACGTGGGAGCTGTACACGAAGAGAATCAGCGAAATCACTTAACGCAATCATGGGTCACGTGGAGATTAACCCCCTCCCCACTACAATCAGACAACTCTGTGCAAGCATGAACCTGGCAGCTAGGGCGCGGGAGAAAAATTTTTCTCTTTTGCCTCTGGCTTCTTGCTGCTAACAGCCAAACTTCAAGTAGTGGGAAAAGGTACTGCTTACACGCGAGTGAAATGCGCATGCGCAACAGACTGCTAGCAATTGGTCAAACAAACCTAATGTGAACAGTTAAAACGTTATGCTCATAGCAAGCAGTTTATTGTTATGAAGAATTACAGTCTGCACCCTGCGGCCTTTGACATATTTTTGCTATTTGCAGACGCTTTTGTGCGTGCACAGTTTTTTGTAGTTGTAAATCGCAGATTTCCGTTGCCACTAAAGTTTTAATTTCTTTCATCTCGTTAATATTTAATTGCTGCAGTATCATTCTCCAGTAACAGAATACAACAACATTCATGGTAGAGAATCAATTCTGCAGTCGAAATTACAAAAATTTAACTGAAAGCTAAAACAATGAAAAATTCCCGGAATTCCGAAAAATTCCCAGTTGTCCCAGGTCGTATACACCCTGTATACCTATTGATGTACAAATGGTTATTCACAAAATTTACTGTCATTTTCACACAAACACCCCATAGAACAGGGCTGGCCACACAGTGTCTAACTTAACGTTGTGTACCATGTGAAGGCCAAGGTCGAGCCTGCAACTTGGCTTTAATAGGAAATACACAGAACAGCAGGACATTTCATTTAGTATTGCAGTGCAGCATTTTGCAGTCGGCACAACTCTCAGACTTTGGCAGAATCGTGGTGTTGGCACTGTTTACACTTTGCTATTTGTTCATGGTATGAATGACGTTCACAGGTCTAGTGGCTGTTTGCACAAAAATGGCAGTCTAGCAATCAATAATCACAATCCTTTAAAATAAATGCGAATAGGAGAAGAGAAGGATGAGAACTGAACGGTGCTTATTTGCTATGAAGGGACATAGTGCCATGGGTAAGGAATTTAAACCTTTCAATGACAATTAAAGAGAGAGAAATTATAGAAGCACTTTGTGCTAAATTTGCAGGCATGGAGCACTTCAGAAATGTTTAATGTTCATACCACCAGCTTCTTGAAGTCACTCCCATTTTCATTTGCAACAGTTTTCAATGGAAATGAAGGGTGTACATAAGACTCGCATTACAAGCAGTGTGCTGTTATTGAATTCTTGTGTGCAGTGTGTGGCAATGCTGTCGTTCATAGGACTACAATTTGGCAAAGGATAAAGAAAGTTACAACCTAAGGATATGCAGCAATAGAGCTCCGTGATCAGCCACACTTGAGACGTCCTGTCACAACCACTGCTCCAGACATACTGAACTGCGCACATGCCAACTGGCACATCATAACTCCACAATTGAGTCTACAGTTTTCAGTCAGCATTGGAAGTGCATCTGCAATGATTGAGACTCTTGGATTTTCAAAGTGATGTTCACAGCGGACCGTAAGATTCATCTGAATTGTTTGAGTGTTTTGAGACAGATGGAAAGGCCTTTTTGTCACGGATCGTTACGGGGCACCAAAGTTGGTACACCGCTTTGCGCCAGAAACAAAAAGGCAGTCCATCGAGTGGCATCATCCTCATTCACCACAAAAGAAGAAATTCAAGACAACCTCCCCGCTGCCAGAAAAGTCATGGTGACAGTCTTCTGGGCTTGTGATTGCGTCATTCTCATGGATGTGATGTCAAAAGGGTCAACCATCAATTCCGAGGCTACATGAAGACTCTAAAGAACCGTTTCCGCCGTTGGTTGGTTGGGTGTGGGATTGAAGGGACCAGACTGCTAAGGTCATCGGTCCCTTGTTCCACGATAAAATCACACGAAATAAAAACTGTCAGTCGTTAAAAACGGAGAACTAAGAGAAGGGACGACACAATACAAGAAAGGCAGACAAAGACCAGACAAACGGAACTAAAATCGCACCGAGTGTGAAGGTGGTTGGCCGACCATGAAAATAAGGAAAAGCCAACCACCTAATGACATTAAAACCCACAGTTTAAAACCACAGGCCAAAGGCCCAAGTCAATACGGGAAATAAAAGGACAAACACTCAAATCATACGATAAAAACCCCCTGCCCGAATAAAACTCAACACGAGGTCCACCATAGCATCGTCATCACATAAAAGGGCAGGGAGGGTATCAGGCAGCGCAAACGTCTGCCTGAGTCCTGTTAAAAGCGGGCAGTCCACCAAAATGTGGACCACCGTCAGAGCTGCCCCGCAGCGACATAGCGGTGGGTCCTCCCGGCGCAACAAATGGCCGTGCGTCAGCCACGTGTGGCCAACGCGCAGCCGGCAGAGGACGACAGAGTCCTTCCGAGAGGCCCGCATGGAGGAGCGCCACACACCGGTCGTCTCCTTCACCGCCCGAAGTTTGTTGTGTGTGGGCAGGGTGCGCCACTCGTCACCCCAGGCACCAAGCACTTTCTGGCGCAAAAGCGACAGGAGATCACACTCCATAAGGCCGAGTTCCAGAGCCGGTGAACTCACTGCCTGTTTAGCCAGCGTGTCAACCCGCTCATTGCCTGGGATGCCGACATGACCTGGGGTCCAAACAAAGACCACGGAGCGGCCGCAACGGGCAAGAGCATGGAGCGACTCATGGATGGCCATCACCAGACGGGAAAGAGGAAAGCACTGGTCAAGAGCTCGTAAACCACTCAGGGAGTCACTACAGATGACAAAGGACTCACCTGAGCGGGAGCGGATACACTCTAGGGCGCGATAGATGGCAACCAACTCGGCAGTGTATACACTGTTCCCGGGTGCCAGCGACCGTTGCTCACAATGATCCTCTAGAGTAAGAGCGTAACCAGTGCAACCAGAGACCATCGAACCGTCGGTATAGGCCACGGCAGATCCGGGAAACTCGGCAAGGAGAGCAACAAAGCGGCGGCGGAGGGCCGGAGGAGGGACCGAGTCTTTCGGACCCTGTGCCAAATCCAGCCGAATGCATGGTCGGCGCACACACCAAGGGGACAGACGGAGATTGGCCCGGAAAACAGGCGGGAGAGGAAAAAACTCAATCCCACACAGTAGAGCCTGGATGCGAACCGCGATCGTACACCCTGACCGGGGCCGCCTGTCTGGAAGATGGACGATCGAGTGCGGGAACAGGAGACGGTAGTTGGGATGCCCTGGCAAGCTACAAACGTGGGCAGCATAAGCGGCCAGAAGTCGGTCGCGCCGGATCCGCAATGGAGGAACACCAGCCTCCACAAGTAAGCTGTCAACAGGGCTTGTCCGAAATGCTCCTGTGGCGAGTCGGATCCCGCAGTGATGGATGGGATCCAGCAATTGCAACGCTGATGGCGACGCCGAACCATAAGCCACACACCCATAATCAAGGCGGGACTGGATCAGCGCTTGATACAGCCGGAGAAGGGTGGACCGATCGGCACCCCATCCGGTGTGGCTAAGGCAACGGAGAGCGTTTAAATGCCGCCAGCATGTTTGTTTAAGCTGCCTAATATGAGGCAGCCAAGTCAATCGGGCATCAAATACCAGTCCCAAGAACCGATGCGTCTCTACCACAGCAAGAGGTTCACCGTCAAGGTAAAGGCGTGGCTCAGGGTGAACCGTGCGACGCCGGCAGAAATGCACAACGCAGGTCTTAGCGGCCGAAAACTGGAAGCCGTGCGCTACAGCCCACGACTGCGCCTTGCGGATAGCGCCCTGCAGCTGGCGCTCAGCAACTGCAATGCCAGCGGAGCTGTAGTAGAGGCAGAAATCGTCTGCATACAACGAAGCTGCGACGGACGATCCCACCGCCTCAGCAAGCCCATTGATCGCAATTAAAAACAGGGAGACACTGAGGACAGACCCCTGTGGGACCCCGTTCTCCTGGACCCAGGAGGAACTATGGGACGCAGCAACTTGCACGCGGAAGGAACGAGACGACAGAAAAATCTGAATAAAAATCGGGAGCGGGCCCCTAAGACCCCACCCATGAAGTGTGGCCAGGATGTGATATCGCCAAGTCGTATCGTACGCCTTCCGCATGTCGAAGAAGACGGCAACCAGATGTTGGCGGCGTGCAAAGGCTGTACGGACGGCAGACTCTAGGGAGACCAGATTATCGACGGCAGAGCGGCCTTTGCGGAACCCACCCTGAGACGGAGCCAGAAGGCCTCGAGACTCGAGGAGCCAACTCAACCTCCGGCTCACCATACGTTCTAGCAACTTGCAAAGAACGTTGGTGAGGCTTATGGGGCGGTAGCTGTCCACCTCCAGTGGGTTCTTGCCAGGTTTCAACACGGGGAGGACGATGCTTTCTCGCCATTGAGACGGGAACACACCCTCAACCCAGATGCGGTTGAAAACATCTAGGAGGCGTCGCTTGCAATTCACAGAGAGGTGTTTCAGCATCTGGCTGTGGATGCGGTCTGGCCCAGGAGCCGTATCAGGGCAAGCAGATAGGGCACTCTGGAATTCCCAGTCGCTGAAAGGAGCATTGTACGACTCCGCGTGGTGCGTGTGAAAGGAAAGCCTCCAACTTTCCAACCGTTCTTTCCGGGAGCGGAAGGCCAGTGGGTAATTCGTAGATGCGGAACACTGAGCAAAATGTGCTGCTAACCGGTCCGCAATCGTGTCGGAGTCAGTACACACCACTCCATTCAGCGAAAGCCCAGGGACAGAGACAGGCGGCCGATAGCCATGGAGTCGCCTAATCTTAGCCCAAACCTGCGATGCAGAGGTACGGACGCCAATGGTGGAAACATACCGTTCCCAGCACTCCTGCTTCCGTTGGCGAATAAGGCGTCGGGCACGGGCACGGAGCTGTTTAAAAACGATGAGGTTCTCCAAGGACGGGTGCCGCTTATGGCGTTGAAGAGCCCGCCGGCGATCTCTAATAGCCTCTGCGATCTCGGGCGCCCACCAAGGCACAGTCCTCCGCCGAGGGGACTCGGATGAACAGGGAATCGCAGATGCCGCCGCAGAAACGATGCCGGTGGTGACCGACTGAACCACCGCATCAATGGTGTCAGGGGAAGGAGGTGCGATAGTGGCGAGAGAGGAGAACAAGCCCCAATCAGCCTTATTCAGAGCCCATCTGGAGGGGCGTTCAGAAGAGTGACGCTGTGGTAGTGACAGAAAGATGGGGAAATGGTCACTACCACATAAGTCGTCATGGACACTCCAGTGGATGGATGGTGAAAGTCCGGGGCTGCAGATAGAAAGGTCGATGGCCGAAAATGTGCCATGGACGACGCTGAAATGTGTCGGCTCTCCCGTGTTTAAGAGGCAGAGGTCAAGCTGCGAGAGAAGAGTCTCGACATCTCTACCCCGGCCAGTAATCGCGGCGCTACCCCACAGGGGGTTATGGGCGTTAAAGTCGCCCAGTAACACAAAAGGAGGAGGCAGTTGTGCTATCAATGCAGCCAACACATGACGCGAGACATCACCATCTGGCGGAAGATACAAACTGCAGACAGTAATAGGCTGAGGCGTCCACATCCTTACAGCGACAGCCTCTAAAGGTGTGTGAAGAGGTACACATTCGCTGTAGACAGAGTTAAGGATGTAGACGCAGACTCCACCAGATACCCTCTCATAAGCTGCCCGGTTCTTGTAATAACCCCGATACCCACGTAGGGCAGGGGTCCGCATTGCCGGAAACCAAGTTTCCTGTAGGGCAATGCAGAGGAAAGGGTGACTGCTGATGAGTTGGCGAAGCTCAGCAAGGTGGTGGAAAAAAGCGCTGCAGTTCCACTGGAGTATTGCTTTGTCCATGTCCGAAAAAGGCGTGAAGGGGCCGAGGAGGCAGATCACGCCACTGGGTCACCTGCTGCCACCGATGGAGGACCAGTACAATCTGCTTCCATGGCGTCTGAGGGTCTGGCGAGATCCAGGTCCTCAGCGGACGCCCGGATCTCCACCTTATCCCCGGACGCAGAGCCTGTAGGGAGCAGTGGGGTGGATGCCACCGCGTGGTCCTTGGCCTTAGAGGTCTTCTTCTTCGTCTTGTCTCTCTGGTCCTTGGGTTTCATTGGCTGGGAGGGCTCCAGCGAGTCAGTCTCCAGGACGGAGGAGGAGCGGGAAGCCCTGCGATCAGCCGCTGGTCTGCTTTTCTTCCATTGGCTGACGTCACCCTTCCCAGTGGCGGAAACCTGGGAAGGAAGGGACCCAAGGGACCCTTTCCGTGCTATTCGAGCAGGGGAAGTTTGAGGCTTCCCCAGCTTAGAAGTGGGGACTGATGTCCCCGATGGTTGGGGGGTTGCTGCTCCTGAGGCAGGTAGTGCAGGAGCAGCAGGGAGTGAAGTGCCCCCCACCATCAAGGGGGCAGGTGTAGCATTCCGGCTCTGAGAGGTGGCAGTCTGAGGGAGAGCTAATGGGGCCATAACAGTAGTAGCCGCGGCGTAAGAGGCAGGCATTCGAACAGTATGGAGGCGTTCGAACTTCTGCCTGGCCTCAGTGTATGTCAGGCAGTCCAGGGTCTTATACTCCATGATTTTGCGCTCTTTCTGGTAGATCCTGAGTCCGGCGAGCAAGGTGAGTGGTGCTCTCCGCAGTTTACACAGATGGGAGGCGGAGCACATGGAGTATCGGGATGTGATGGGCGTCCACAATCTCGACATGTGAGGCCGGAAGTACAGCGGGAAGACATATGCCCGAACTTCCAGCACTTAAAGCACCGCATCGGGGGAGGGATATATGGCTTGACGTCACAACGATAGACCATCACCTTGACCTTCTCAGGTAAAGTATCACCCTCGAAGGCCAAGATGAAGGCACCGGTGGCAACCTGCTTATCCCTTGGACCACGATGTACGCGCCGGACGAAGTGAACACCTCGCCGCTCTAAATTGGCGCGAAGCTCGTCATCGGACTGCAATAGAAGGTCCCGATGGAATATTATGCCCTGGACCATATTAAGACTCTTATGGGGCATGATTGTAACCGGAACATCCCCCAGCTTGTTACAATCGAGTAACCGGCGGGACTGGGCGGAGGACGCCGATTTGATCAAAACCGAGCCCGAGCGCATTTTGGACAAGCCCTCCACCTCCCCGAACTTGTCCTCTAAGTGCTCGACGAAGAACTGAGGCTTCATGGATGTAAAGGATTCACCATCAGCTCTCGTACACACCAGGTAGCGGGGCGAGTATGGTTCGCTGGCATCCTTAGTCTTTCGTTCCTCCCATGGTGTAGCCAGGGAGGGGAACGATTTGGGGTCATATGTAGTTGCGTTGTATTGAGCCCTGGAACGCTTAGAGACTGCTGGCGGCTGGCCACCAGCAAGAGATGATGTACCACGCTTCATTGCGGGTCATCCGCCCTGATGCCACCTACTCCGACCAAGGGCCCTCCCCACGGGCGCCACCCAGCCTCAGCAACGACCACCTGGCAGGATGGCCATTGCCGGGAGTCCCAATGCCCCAAGGAGATAGGCATCTACTCCTTGGCATACGTGGGGAGTTAACGGCGCTGGCATCAGCAGAGCGATCCCTGTGTAGTCAGGGGGCTACAACCAACAGGGTACATGGCGGCCCCACCACAACGGACTGGCTACCGTGCTGGATTTCAGGTGATGTAGTCCAATATCGTCATTGGCGCATAAAGCGGCACAGCATAGCAGACTGCAAGAAACCGCACCCAAGAACAAATCCACGCCCAAGAGATGGTAGGTGAGCGGGACTGCTAAGCGATGACGACAAACCTGGCTAGAGATGGTAATGCTTGATGGACACATCGCTCCTTGTAAGGCGCCCTTCCCCAATCGGCTCGCTCTTCGGAAAATTTAGAAGGATGGAGGTCAAACCCGTTAGGGGACCATCTCACAAGGCCAAAACGTTTGAGACTCCTTTTAGTCGCCTCTTACGACAGGCAGGAATACCGTGGGCCTATTCTTACCCCCGAACCCACAGGGGGGGTTTCCGCCGTGTTCAAAACAAGAATCCAGCAGGAAATCTTGCTCCAACACGATAATGCTTGCCCACACACAATTCTGAGAACCTGGGAAAACATCGCCAAATTGGGTTGGACATCACTGCCTCATCCACCCCACATTCCAGACCTGGCACCCTCGGACTTCCATCTCTTTGGGCCACTTAAAAGATTCTCCATGGGGAACACACTTTGTAGATGACAAAGAGTGTCAGTCATGCAACGAAAACATGGCTACACCTACAGGACAAGAGCTTATACCAGCAGGGAATATGTGCTCTTCCACAGCGTTGGCGTATAGCCATACAATGTGATGAAGACTATGTAGAAAAATAGTACATGGACAAGACATGTTGCTGTATAGTGTCATCAAATTCTGACTCTTAACAATAAATATGTTCTGAGAGAAAAAGTGGGGTATTACTTTCCAAAGGACCGTTTTATTGAGTCAAGGAGGCACACCTGGAACGATTTTTTAACTTTGATCTCCCAATTGTTGAATTTATGAAGAAAAACAGAGTGCAAGAACAAAAATTAGAACATCTGTAGTGGATAGCAGACTTCATATTTTAAGTAGACTTGCCCACACTAAGACACTGCGTAGTAACTTCCTCCTGATTTGATGGGGATGCATTTAAAAAGAAAATCGCTTTGTAGAAGCAAAGGCAATCCAGTTTCCTAAGCTCACTGGCATTAAAGAAAGGGCAAGGTTTGATGAATTCATTGTGGCTTTGGAAGAATTACAACAGTTTTATAAAGGATTTGGTGACAATGACAATCTTACATCTGTTTTCAAGACCATTTGCTGTTTCAATTGAAAGTACCCTTTGCATGTGCAGATGTAACTGTCCTGGACGTCTACATTTTACAAGTCACCACAATGAGGTTGCAAAACTGCTACAATATTTCAATCAACATTTGTGTTAAAGGCCATTTTTTGATTATGAAGCTAAATAAGTCATGATTAGATGGCAACTTGAGTGCAAACCTCTGAAAGTGTCTGCACCTGTACCAGATAAAAATTATACATCTTCAGCATGCAAAAAATAATTAATTAATACTGAAAACTTGTTTTGTTTGTGATCTACATTGTTCGCCCCCTCCTTGCATTTAGACAGCGCGGCTTGGTGGTGAGGGACATGTAAAGTGAAACTGGGCTGAAATCCTGACCACCCCTGGCACAGAATCACTGAAGGAGTTCTGCAGATTTGCTGAGACTGAATACGAAAAGTTATTAGGTTACAGTAACACTAAAGTCCAAGTCACCTAGGACGGCAGCACTTCCACACAGTGTCTGAGCGAAAAGGAAATGGGGGGGGGGGGGGGGGGGGGGGGGAGATGATGATGATAACTACGAATGCGCGGCAGCAGAGTGCGGATGAACTTAGTCCACACTGCTGAACAACATTGTTGTAGATAACAGTCAGGCTAATTTGCCTACGGCACATTGTTTTATATGTTCAAATCTATGAGGGGAATAATACATATTAAAATCAATTTTGATCAATCGTTATGGGAGAAATGTTAATTCACGGCCACAGCTCCACAGATTTACTCTGTGTGATGTCTGGAGGTGAGAACAGCTGGCATGTTATGTGAAGTACAATTCTTCTGATAGCGAAATTGAAAATGCTTGCAATAATTACCATTTAATGCAATTTGAACTGCATTATAAGTAAAAGATTTAATACACCACAAAATTAACTTCAAGCACAAACCAAAATCATATTTGCTTAACAACTACTTCTGCTCAATATATTTTTTTTAAATGTGTAAGTTTTGTGCGTGCATGTGTATGTGTTTGACAATAGTTAAGTGTAATCACTGCGTGTAAAAAAGAATTACTGGTAGGAAAGACTACCGTAAAAATCTATCTACATCTACATCCATACTCCGCAAGCCACCTGACGGTGTGTGGCGGAGGGTACCCTGAGTACCTCTATCGGTTCTCCCTTCTATTCCAGTCTCGTATTGTACGTGGAAAGAAGGATTGTCGGTATGCTTCTGTGTGGGCTCTAATCTCTCTGATTTTTTCCTCATGGTCTCTTCGCGAGATATACGTAGGAGGGAGCAATATACTGCTTGACTCTTTGGTGAAGGTATGTTCTCGGAGCTTTAACAAAAGCCCGTACCGAGCTACTGAGCGTCTCTCCTGCAGAGTCTTCCACTGGAGCTTATCTATCATCTCCGTAACGCTTTCGCAATTACTAAATGATCCTGTAACGAAATGCGCTGCTCTCCGTTGGATCTTCTCTATCTCTTCTATCAACCCTATCTGGTGCGGATCCCACACTGCTGAGCAGTATTCAAGCAGTGGGCGAAAAAGCGTACTGTAACCTACTTCCTTTGTTGTCGGATTGCATTTCCTTAGGATTCTTCCAATGAATCTCAATCTGGCATCTGCTTTAATGATGATCAATTTTATATGATCATTCCATTTTAAATCACTCCTAATGCGTACTCCCAGATAATTTATGGAATTCTGCTTCCAGTTGCTGACCTGCTATATTGTAGCTAAATGATAAGGGACCTATCTTTCTATGTATTCGCATCACATTACACTTGCCTACATTGAGATTGAATTGCCATTCCGTGCACCATGCATCAATTCGCTGTAGATCCTCCTGGCATTTCAGTACAATTTTCCATTGTTGCAAACTCTCGATACACCACAGCATCATCTGCAAAAAGCCTCAGTGAACTTCCAATGTCATCCACCAGGTCATTTATGTATATTGTGAATAGCAACGGTCCTATGACACTCCCCTGCGGCACACCTGAAATCACTCTTACTTCGGAAGACTTCTCTCCATTGAGAATGACATGCTCCTCAATCCAATCACACAATTGATCTGATAGTCCGTATGCTCTTACTTTGTTCATTAATCGACTGTGGGGAACTGTGTCAAAAGCTTTGCGGAAGTCAAGAAACACGGCATCTACCTGTGAACCCGTGTCTAAGGCCCTCTGAGTCTCGTGGACGAATAGCGCGAGCTGGGTTTCACACGACCATCTTTTTCGAAACCCATGCTGATTCCTACAGAGTAGATTTCTAGTCTCCAGAAAAGACATTATAGTCGAACATAATACATGTTCCAAAATTCTACAACTGATCAATATGTCTTTAAAAATGGCCAGTAAATTGTCATATTTTTTGTTGTAAACGGGCGTTATGTTCAATATTACAGTGAGAGACCGCAATATAATCCATTGAACAAGCAAACAGCCATCAGCTGCAAATAACTCCAGGGAATCTGATTGATAACATCGTAAACAACCGTTATTGCGACAAGTAACAGTTACTGTCATTTTAGGGCCTTATCCAGTTTGTGCCTTGAAAATGACAGAGGTTTGCAACATGGTGGGAGAAGCTCAACTACTCCCTGGGCAATGTGTTTAACATTATATAATTTAACATTGCATAATTCAAAGGATACAAAGTCCTAATCAAAATGGTTAGGAAGTTCTCATTATTATGTATTCAACATATATGCTGACAAATGTTTTTTTTTTTTTTTAAACCACGAGTCTTTAAAACTAAGAAATATTATTACTTTATTCCAAAGTCTACATCATAATAGCATCGTCACTTCTATTTGAGTCTGTTTCCGAAAAATCTGATTTTAAATTACGGTGATAGAGGTTCAAGACTTATACCCATCATCACCTCCCTGTCAAATTATTCTTTCTGAAGTTCTCAGCTTGCCACACACAGTGCCCAGCTACAGGTGGGACTTTGTCTGTTGCGTCACACACAAGCGATTCACTGTATGTTATCTTTAATGTTGTGGTGTCCCCCCCCCCCCCCCTCCCACATAGACGTAAACCCTTAGCCCAAATTAATTCCAATGGGGCTAGAATGACAGTGACATGTGGGTAAATGCAAAACTGTGTAATCCCATTCACATACAAGGAATTCAAGTTTGTACATTCTGTCATGTGACTTGTACAGTATAAATTAACAAGCTGCAGGAGATGGGCACAAGTCTGGTTCATACGGTGCTTAATATTTTTATTTTTAAGCTGGGGAAAAGTATCTGCTTTTCTGGTGTTTGGAATTGATGGTTTCTCTGTAACAATTAAATTATAACTGGCAATGACAGACTCAGAAGCAAGGTATGGCACGAATTGTGAAAATCACATCATGAAACTGACAGCATTCATTGCCGAGCAGTAATCACTGCTGTTTTTTCTTGCACTTAAATACAAGTTTATTCTCAGAAATGAAACTTAAAAGAAGAGTCAGCATGCAGAATAATTATCTGAGAACCTGTCCCTTTAAAACTGGCAGTACCATCACTCATTTTCCAGTAGATTATCTTGGACAGATTCTAACTGACCCATGTTTCATCAAGGCAATACACTGCTGACCTATCCCCTCCTCTTGTATCATGGATCTTTATATGGGATATAAAGTTCATGCTGCACCTATGTCACTTCTTTGAACTAAAAACCCTCTTTACAACATATCTGGAAGCAATGTCTTTAAAACTCTTTACCTCGACCAAGTGGTCAACATTGAGGCCTGCACAACTGTAACGCATTTTTGTTATGTTGGACATTCATCAATCACATGAAGCACTTTGTGTTACAGGTTCCATGCAATTTCGATGCTTAGCAAGTGACATGAAACCAACTCTTTCTACAGTTCCTACAGCTCTGACTTCACTTTACAATTCTCTCTGAAGTTCTCTTGCATGGTTCTGGAGTCTGTCCTTGTGTTTTTTGAATGTCAACAGTAGTAGACCTGCTTTTAAATTCACGTTTGAAAAAGTTATAAAGGCGGTAAATAATCCACTTTGCTTACTTATGAAGCTCTTCACCATCACCTGACTTTTTTTCCATCACACTTAAACATTTACAAGATAAATATTTACACAGCTATACTGCTGCAAGAAAAAAAAATTGAAACAAAAATATTAGTAGTTGAATGAATCATTAAACTGTCGCGAAGTGTGGCAACAGTGCAGCATGTAGGAGTGACATTCTTGCTCTGTGAGCCGCTTGGAAAGAAAATAAACATCATTGGCCTCCAGTGGCTAGTGGTCGGGGATGGGCAGAATGGCTGAAAATTGGGCCGCCTTCTTACATGATGCGAACAATAGATGACTGAAGAGTTCTTGCACTTTTAGAAGGACTGAAGTCCTATTTTCTTAGAGAAAAATGTACAGTAATGATAATACAGGTATCCTTTTCTGAAAACCCATTTTTTTCCATAACCAAGCCACAACTTCTCACCAGCCAGTTCTCCAGGTAGAAGTTGAGCATAAAAGAAATGTAAACGTAGCTATGGCTCTTTCCAAGCTGAACAGAGAAAAAGGAAAACAATTTTATCTCACATTTTTATTGATATTGATTAACAATGTTCTAAAATGAGCTTACGTTGAAATATGCACGCCAAAGATTAGAAATGCATCTGCTGAATCAACAAATATCAATGATAGTACCATTTTCAGCTAAGTTGTTTATGTTAAACAAATTGCTACAGCATACAAGGTAGGTCATTGGAATAATGAGGTAATGTTTCAGTATCTCTCTTCTCAAAAGTTATTCAGCAGCTTTTCTAAGGTAGAGAATTTGGATTATCACTGCCAGCTTACTAATGCACCCCTAGTGTGTGTTTTTGCAAGCATGAGCAAAATATGAACATAAAAAATTACAATAGAAAGCATTGTCACTTACCACAACCAATTTCAAATACAGTTGCCTTGAGTTAACTCTGGGAAGAATGAGAAACTTCTGAAGAAAATTTGTTCTTCAGAAAAATATGTCCAATAAAGAACATTGTTTTTATAAGTGATATAAATGCCAGAACAGTCGTCATATTATATTTATAGTAATGCAATACACAATATTATTTTGTACACTGTAATAACGTTGACTTTGTCCTAATGAATATGTTAAGTACTCACTCCAATAATCATTTTGTTTATTAATAATAAATACATAAATAAGGTTATATTTTTTCTAATTGCATTATTTTCATTACTTAAGGTTAACACTAATTTTAAAATAAGATCAGTTGAGAAGTGTTTGTTTTCTGCTTCAGAAAATATGGTCGCATTATCTATAATGAAGTACTGGGTGATACAAGCACCACATACATTTACATAAATCTTGCAAGCATTTCTAAGTAGTGCAAAGACTGGCAATTGGCTTTCAGTGTTCAGAAATGTAAAAAACTTAGTTCCCTAAAACTACAACAGCAGTAATTGGAATCAGTCAACTCTTATAGATACGCGAGTAAAAGATTTGTACATATATAAAGTGGAATGACCAGAAAAGTATGGTTGTTGGCTAGGGAGGTGCTAAAACTTCAGTTCAATGACGATAGTGTGAAAATTCTGTCAATCCATGAGAGAGATTGCTTACGAATCACTTGTTCATCCCATCCTAAAATAATGCTCAAGGGTGTCAGACCCATACCAAATAGGTCTGACAGGAGATATTGAACATATACAAAGAAGAACAGCATGAATGGTCACAGAAACTGTCAATACTGAAAAGTAGTTGATATGAAGGATGAGATAAAGGTACAGCAAGGATACCTTTTCTTCAAACTCAATTTTAGAGTCTGGTTATAAACAGAGCAACAAAACAATCAGTATAAAGTTAACTGAATGGAAAATTAATGACAATTTGGCAACACAAAAAGATTAAAAACCATGTTTTGAAAGTTTGGGTTTGTTGTTACATTTTCTTTTTTGTATGCTGTATTTTAACATACATTCAATATTGAGATTATCAATGAGTTCCGAAGATCAGCTGAATGACAAAGTATAAATGTGGCCACATGCACCTCTTGATTTCAAATAATGACTCTTTAAAAACCCTACACTCCTCTTCTGCAGACAAACAATGATATAACTCACTCTGCACTTTCTATTATTTAGCATTGCTTCCCATGCCTTCACACACTTTCTCTTACTGTCATTATCAAATGAATGTTTCAGTGAAGCAACAACTGTGTGGAGGGCTCCCTGACACTGTCTAGAGTTAAGAACACTGCCTTATAAAGTGCCATTATGTTTTTCGTGAAACTGTGGTATAGCATTACTTGTAAATAAAAGTTTGTGTATTTAAAGACGCTCATCATCAATTTCATCAATATATGAAATTAACACAACTCACAAAATACATAACTTTACGGAGCTGCTGAAATATGGAAATGAAAGTTAACAGGGCCTCTTCATGCCAGAAATCACTTCTGTGACATTATTACATGAATATGAATAGTCTGATGGAGAAAAAATTGTGACCAAAAAGAAATCTTATTAAACTAGCTTGGGAAGTGCATAAGTAGCATGGCTTTTTCCTTTGAGAAATCCAAAATCAACATGTCAGGATTTGCCCAAGTCAAAATGTAATTGTAACTGCTTTTTAACATTATCATTTACTTTGACATCTACAATATATATCAACTAAAAATCCTTACCTTGAGGCAAAATAAAAAAATTAATACATTTTTTTGCAACACCCCCTTGCTAAGTTTCTCTTAAGGGAAGATGGACCACCCTATCCCGGTTACGTTAAATTTAACGACTTGGCTTCCCTGTATTTCAGGAACCACTTTACCCATTGACGTGAAACTTTTACATGACATTAAACTGTGTGTTCTGAGTCTACTGAAGTACAATAATTGCATTTCAGACACTACTTCAGAAATACAATTTTTTAATTAAACAGTTAAAATTGTGTGTACTTTTTTGTACATTATCCTAAATAATTTTAATTATACATAATAATATGTTCTCTCAGGATATGTATGTTATTACTCCATACAATTTTGAATACTCGAAGTGGTTTCTGAGATTTAGGGGAAAATGTAAATTTTCAAGAACGACTTCTAAAGTTTCAAAAGACTGTAACTCTCCTAATATATGCCTATTTTTTTTTATTTTTAGTCACTCAGAAGCTTCCTGCACCATACTGTATATCAACCTCTTGATCTTTTTCCATATTTTTTCTTCTTTTTGGACAACTGTGCTGCATACCCTGCTTTATCAATGCAAACCATGACCATCTGTTCAAGTTCTCTGATACAGTTTGCTCCAGGATTAATTCCCATATGCTGCAGCACTTTCATCCTACCAATGTCCCCCTTTAATGTCTTCATTCCAACAAAAACATTTTTTGGTAAGCAAATCCATATACAATTATTGAACGACTCATTGGGATTTTTAGTCTGACCATGCAGACACTTCTTCAGTACTTCAGGATTTGCCAAGTCTCTGCAAATAGGTTTCATAATATCTATGACTGCTGGGATGGAATTTTTATGGCTGTATGAATTGTAAGTACTGGGCATAGCAGTAATTGCACCATGAATCAGGTCCAGGAGTACGAAGGTGGTGTACTGGATTTTCATCAGTTGACAGTCTGTGGAAGAAAGTAGCCCATACTGCCTACTTCATTTTCAACAAATCCTTGGTAGTATTTCTAATGTCCGTTCCATAATACTGCTGTACTTGATCAATCATTTTGTTTGTCAGCCTGCCTCTTTCGTCTTTACCATCAGGAAGTTTCTTGTCTCTCAAACTTTGTTTCAACTTCCTCAACCTGGTGCCCATCCTTTTCTGGACATGACCAACACAGTTCAGTTTTGTGATAATCTTCTCACCATAAGGCTGAGTGGCTACTACAATGTTAGTTGAGTCTCCATTACCTAAGAACTTAGTGTAACACACACCTCTTTTGTTCACAGATCGACTAAAAAATTCAATAGCTGCAGAGGCCTCCATACCACCACTTGTTCCTTCATTATTTCTGTCACAGATATGCCCTTCCTTTATTCGATGATTTACACTTATAACAATGTTTGGTTAAAACCTGGAAACTATTACCCTTGCAGTACCCTGGTCACTGTAGCAACAGAATTCTTAGAACTGTAGCCACACTTCTGCCATGTGCCATCAAAAGCTGCTGGTATGTCAGTCATACTATCTTTTACTTCAACGGCTTCGTTTGCAGCACCCTTCATTGACTCACATTCAACAGATCCTTTGCCAATAGATCTCAATCCATAAAACCACCTAACATTTACTTCAAAATAATTATCTTCACACTTACCAGAATTCCAAAATGAATGAGGATACAAAAGTCATGATAAGTTTCCTGGTTCCATTTGATACCTCACTGTCTTCATGCAAACTACCTGCCCCCCCACTTATTTTACAACACACACACATTCACCTAACACCCTTGTTAGGATGTGTAAATTTATCAGAATATATCCTAACCTAACATTTCCTATGTTGAACTAATGGAGTTGCTGGTAATGGCTCTTGTGGAAAAAACAAATACTTAAATTCCCACAATACTACCGTATGGTCTTTTTCTCTCCTCCTTTCAAATGCTTAACTTTGTTACACAATGCAGTTCTATCGGTACTTAGGGGTCGATTGCTACACCTACCTATCTAACACCAGTCTTCGTCATCTGGTATATCCAAATTCACTGCTAAAACTAAAACTCCCTTTTCTCAAATTCACATCTACGGCACTAAAATTATCCACGTTCGCAGGACTGCTCGCCCATCGTTTCCCTCTTGTATGCGTACATTACTACATTTCAAAAAACAACCTCATGGATCCAAAAATTCATTATCTTCAAATAGTCCAATAACACATACCGTACCCACCAGTAGATCTGACTCTACGCCTACCCAAAGTGACGTCCCGGTGCCACCAGACATATACTCATCTGAATTAAGCCTTAATGCTAATGTACGCGGTTCAATTGGTTTATTAATTACACAGAACGCCCCTCACAACAGCTCTGCATAGACAATAGTTTCCCCTAGAGGAAATAACATTCCAGTTTGATGTCCAAGGTCAATTTTGCCATGATTTTGATGCAACAAATCTTCTCCTAGGATCGTGTCGCAGCCCTTGCTTACCCATGGTACTACCTCCATGCATGCATCAAATCGGACTTTCTCTATACGAAAGTCAACTGTCACCGACTCCAAAGGCGTGACCTCCTTATTCCCCACCCCACGCAATCTATAACATGGTGGGCCTAACTTCCTTCGTCCCATTATATTCCTAGTAGCCCCTGAGACTTTTACCCCTGTGTCCAACAAAATCTTAATTCCTATGGATCCTACCACTGAACATCCCACTTCTGCATAAGTATTTGTAGCACTGAAATTAAACAGGAGTCCCCTTAGGTGGGTCTTGGGCCCCCTCTGCCGTGTAACGATGGTCCATCTCTACTAACTCCACATCATCATCCACGCTGCTGATTTCCACTCCTTCCTCTATTCCTTGCTGACTGGGTACACTGCCTCTGCATATGCCCCGTACGACCACACTTATAACATTTTATACCTGTTGTGACCACTGTTTGTCTATCACGTACCCCCATTGCCACATCTATTTCCTCACATTGGATTGCCAGATGAATGGCCTAACACAAATATTTCGGAGTCCCTTCACGCACTTTCCGCAGAATATGTGCCAGTAACTACCTTAAAAATACATCAAAAGCCCTTTGCTCGGCCTCCTGCAACAGAAAACCATTCACTTTATCACTCTGACCCAACTCTTAAGTATACTTGTTAATTTCTCTTATCCTGTCCGCAAATTTCTCTACCATCTCCCCCTGCCTCTTCGTCATTGTACTCAATCTCTCCCTGAAGTACCGAGTGCTTTACTGCTTCTTGCACCTCTGTAAAAGCCCCTCCTTCAACTGCTTAAACTGTCCTGCCTTCCTTAATGCCTGAGAACACCTTGCATAGGTCTCGCTTCACCCAATAATCTAATCTTGGCTACATGTAGCAACATCATCAGGTGACTTGTGGAGTATGGATGTAGATGTAGAACTGTTCATCAGACCAACCATTCATCACAGCTTAAGTTTCCAAGACCTCCACAAATGAACACACATCCTCATATGCCTTGCCAGAAAATTGAATAATCAAACTCGTGGCAGGTAGATCAATCTCCTGCTGCGGCGCCCTAGGCAAAAAAGACTGATCTGATGCGGTTTCCCATACACTTCTAGATGCTAATTCATTTCTCAACTCCGTACTGTCCGCTGTCAATTGTGCTACTTTTCCAACAATATCTGTACCGCTTCTGGTTCCAACACACTTCACGTCCCTGACTCTGCCACACTGTGCTCAGCTAAAGTTCGTAGTAATTCACACACTAACCCTACTATCAGCCATTACCAACTGAAATCAGGACTCGTATGACCAGCCCACAGTCCAGGATCCAATTGATATGATCACGAGCCCAGGAGAGGTGTTGGGTCAGTTGTCTGCCGCCATAGCCCATTAATACCAAAATTCACTGCACTGTCATAACACATACGTTCATCTTACATCCCACATTGATTTCTGAAGTTACTTCATGCAGTATTGTTTGTCTGTTAGCAGTGACAACTCTATGTAAATGCTGTGACAACACTACGCAAAAGCCGCTGCTCTCAGCCAAAGTGTTGTGTGAGCCAATGCCTGAAATTAGGTATTTTTGACACACTCCTGACACTATGGATCTCTAAATATGGAATTCTCTAACGATTTCTGAAATGGAATGTCCCTTGTGTCTAGCTTCAACTTCCACTCCAGATACAAAGTCTTAATTCCCATTGTGCAGCTGTAATCATGTCGGCAACATTTTCATGTGAATCACCTGAGCACAAATGTCAACTCTTGCCAATGCACTGCCCTTTTATACGTTGTGTATGCAATACTACTCCATCTGCATATCACTATTCCATAACTTTCATCACCTCTGTGTAATCCGTCAGCTCTATTTGATACAGGTATAACACACTTGAGCAATATCCTAGTATGCGTCGCTCAAGAGTTTTGTAAGCAATCTCCTTTGTGGACCTAGAACCCTAACTAGATTTTTCCAGTATGCTGTCAACAAAGAGCTGTCATCTGCTTTATCTGTGAGTGCAATGTGATTGTTACTCCCAAGGATTCATATAAGTTTGTATTGATATGGAAGTTGTTTTTTTTTTTTTAGTTTTGTGAGTGCAAATTTTACGTTTCTGAACATTTAAAGCAAGTTGTTAATCTCTGCAGCACTTTGAAATCTCACTAACATCCGACTGAATATTTGTACAGCTTTTCCCCCAGAAAGTACTACATTATAACTGTTTCGTATGCAAAATGTCTGAGGATACTATTAGTACTGACTGAAAGGTCATTAATATGCAGTATGAGCAGAAAGTTTCCTAGCAGACTTCCTTGTGACACATCTGAAGTTACCTCTGCACCTGCTGATTACTCCCCATCTAGTAAATCATCAGTTCAACAATTATCACTTTATACGGCCATGTGTCAATGAATGTTGATACTGTACTGAGCCAAGTGCTTAATGGGAGTAAAAAAAATAGTGTATCTGCCTTATTACCTTGAATGCTGACTTTCAGAATGCAATACACAGATTGGTTTTTGCGTCACCCACATTTCTGGAAACAACACTTGTTAGCGTGTAGGCACTCCACCTGTTCAAGATACCTCATTAAGTTTTAGCCTGAATTATCTACTACGATTCTCTAAACAAATGGGTGTAAAACATATTGGATGTAAGTTTGGTGAATCACTTCTTTTACTCACTTCACAGACAGTGATCTATTCTTTCCTTCAACCTAGGGGGGGGGGGGGGGTGAATAAGAGAAGGACTAACACAGGTGCAAATCCTATACAAAATCAGACCACATCTCTACCACTCATATTGGCAGAGACAAGAAAGATCTAGTAGTACTGTCCTTGTTTAATGGCAGTACTGCTAAATCTTTCTCTTTAAAAGAACATTTTTAACAAGCATTTCTGCATTTGCTTCATTTTCTTAAATTTTGGTTCGTTTCATCCATCAGTGTTCAAACATTAACTTTGGAACCACTAACAGCCTTAACTAAACCAGAAATTATTTGGGTTTTGCTAGAGGTATTTTAATATGATTCCACTATGGCAGTCACTGAAGGCTTCACACATTGCCCTTTTGGCTGCTAAGCATGTTTGCTGTATGAACCTGCCTACAGATGAATGTGTGAAGTCTTGAGAGATGAAACTAATATCTCTCATCCAGTTTACTTAGTGTGCTTTTTCTCCTTGTTTTAGTTTCTCTTTGTACTAGGATAATATAGGTAAAACTACTTCATGGTGACTGATGCCAGTTTTATGCGGACACTCTCGAAGTGGTTCTTGCCATTGGGATGTAATATATTTCCATTGAGAGTGGGCTTTCAATGTACCTGTTCTAAGTAATTTTCAGAGAAAGCATTAAGTATTGTTTTTCAGAATGTCCTGTCACACTCCCCAACTAAACTGTCATTTCCCAGTTGATTTTTGGATGATTAACATCTCTTCCAATTATGGCCGTATTGTTGGGAAACTGTATGTACAAGAAACAGGTTTTTCTCCAAAGTTTTTAGTATCATGGTTGGTAGAGGGTTGAATGTCCACCACTGATACTGAATCTTGCCAAAACACTCTAATGCAGCTTCAATTGCTACTTCACTGGATACAAATTTCTTGCCTACAAATACACCACCTCCATTCCCCACTGACCTCTCCTTTCAACACACACTAGGATTATCCCAAATATCTCACTGCTGTCAATTTCAGGTGTTAGTAGTTTTCTGTACTGTAGTTTTCCACTGCTTCAAATTTTGGGACTTGGTTGCAAATCCTACAGCAGCAAATCACTAAGATTTTAAGTCTGATCTACTAGCAGCATTTCTTTGGGTCCCAGACTAATGTTTGGGCTCTCTTACAGCTGTAATGATTTGTACTGAAGTAGTGGAAGGAATGTTCAATTAGAATGATAACATCTAGAAACAACTGTTGATATCTAAAGTTATGTTTAACTTCTATATCTTAATAGACTAAAGAACACAATTGGTACCCTGTACTCATGTTCGAAAATGGCTCTGAGCACTATGAGACTTAACATCTGTGGTCATCATCAGTCCCCTAGAACTTAGAACACTTAAACCTAACTAACCTAAGGACATCAAACACATCCATGCCCGAGGCAGGATTCGAACCTGCGGCCGTAGCAGTCACGCGGTTCCGGACTGAGGGCCTAGAACCGCTAGACCACCGCGGCCGGCGTGTACTCATGTTCACAAATTTTTTGCACTGTGAATTCCTTTTGTGGCAGGATTTATAGAATCCTGTGGCTTTTACTTTTGTCATAAAACTTGTTCTCACTTCTTCTGAACAGTAAGTTAAAACTGCTTAACAGTACAGTATCTTTCAAACAACACATTGATGGTCTGCTGAAACGTCTGAGTTCAGCTACGTATGCTATTAGGGTTATTGCAAATTTTGGTGATAAGAATCTCAGTAAATTAGCTTACTATGCCTACTTTCATTCACTGCTTTCGTATGGCATCATATTCTGGGGTAATTCATCGTTGAGTAGAAAAGTATTCATTGCACAAAAACGTGTAATCAGAATAATTGCTGGAGCCCACCCACGGTCATCCTGCAGACATCTATTTAAGGATCTAGGGATCCTCACAGTAACCTCACAGTATATATATTCCCTTATGAAATTTGTTGATAATAATCCAACCCAATTCAAAAGTAATAGCAGTGTGCATACCTATAACACCAGGAGAAAGGATGATCTTCACTATGCAGGGTTAAATCTGACTTTGGCACAGAAAGGGGTAAATTATGCTGCCACAAAAGTCTTTGGGCACCTACCAAACAGCATCAAAAGCCTGACAGATAGCCAACTAACATTTAAAAATAAATTAAAAGAATTTCTAGATGACAACTCCTTCTACTCATTGGCTGAATTTTCAGATATAAAGTAAGTATATATATAAAAAAAAAAACCTTTATCATTAGTGTCATGCAATATTTTGTGTAATGTAATTTCTTGTACAGACATCTTTTATTAACCTGACACGTTCCACATCATTACGAAGTGTCGTATTCATGATCTATGGAACAAGTATTAATCTAATCTAATCTAATCTAATCTAATCTAATCACATGTGATAAATATAACAATATGGCATTTTATGTTTAGGGGTGAGAAAATTTAACAACCTGTTTTGTGGTGAGATCACTTTAGAAACATCAAACCAGTCAGTCCACTGATACCACACTGTGCTGAGGTATAAAAAAAAGATCCTGGAGAGCAGAATCTAAACAAGGGTCAAAAATAAATTGAGAGAGAAGCCACATGGCTTCAGACCTGGGAGGTCAACTGCTGACCTCATATCTGCAGTGATCCAGGAGCACCACTATGAATTTGGGTATGACCAGTAATTGCCATTCTCGATACAGAAAGGATATCTGTCAAAGAAAGGTCTGCAAAGCACTAGAAAAGAGGAAGTGGAAAGAGGCAAGAAAAAGAGTGGAAGAGATGTACTGTGGAAGTCTTGAGTTGGGTGAAAGTGGAAAATGAAAGGACAAATTTGTGTGAAATAGGGCAGTGCATTGTCACATCTCCCCTTCACTGTAGTATTGTATGAAATAGTAACTAAGGTGGCAGGAAAAACTGGAGAAGATGAGAGCAGTGCTGTCCATGGATGACTTGATCTGGAGAAACAGCGAGGAGGAGATTCGGAAACAGCTGGATGCTTGGGAAGAAACTGTGAAACAGCATGGAATCAAGTTTAATGTAAACAAATTTGAGACCTTGGTTGCATCTAGAAAGTAAGATGGACCAACAAGCAAAAGAAGGATTGATGGTGAATAATTGAAGAAGGTGGAAAGCATCAAATACTTGGGAAGTGCGACGGTGGAAAATGGCAGAAATGAGAAAGATATCAGTAAATGTGGCAGACAGGCAGAAGCACTGAAGATATCCCACAAAAATGCAAAGAAGTTCTGTATAGAAGTTACTACATCCCAATACTGATCCATGCATCTCAAACAAAGGCAACAAAGGAAAGAGTTGCAAGCACATTACATGTATGTGAAATGAAGTTCCTCAAAAGAAAACAGGATTAACAAGGGGGGAGAGGATGAGAAATTGAAGGGTAAGGGAAATAGTGAAAGAGGAACCCCTTGCACAGCATGGTAGAAACATCAAGGTTAACATGGTATGAGCACTTAAAGAGACTGAAAAAAAAGAGGATTCCCAAGAAGATACATGAAATGAGGGTGTGAAGGAAATGACCAAGAGGAAGACCAAGGACTACCTGGTTGAAAGTGTGGAGGTGTATGTTTAAAAAGTAGCCTCGGGCTTGACCAGATTGAACACAGACGTATGGTGGGAAAACATAATTAGATGGCGAGGCTTATGTTCCAAACAGGCCCAGTCTGATGAAACCAATCATTCACTCTTCCTGTTAATTCTGGTTTTAATACTGCAAGAACAACTCACTATTCCTGCATGTTACAAACATCACTGTGAATGAATGTCACTTACAATAAAGAAAGAAGAATATTCAGAACGAAATAAGTGGTATCTAATACCATTATTCATTATGCACTCATACCAACTAGTATTTGATTAAACAATATCTTACAGCTTCCAGTATAAAATTTCTCAATTTTCTCCTTTTAAGGACTAAAAAGCAGCTCCAGTGGTACACTGATTTATTGCTTTGACTGGTTTTGACTAGTTACTAATCACTGGATTGTATGAAAAGTTGTACTCTTAATGACTGTCTGCAGCATTGGTGTCCATCTAGAATAGTGGTTTTTGAGGTATTTAATGACACATGAACACGCCACTGGATGATGAATCTGTAACAACTTAAGTGTCTGCTCTACACTGAATGTTATCTACTTGTATATTCCTCAGAAATAAACTATTTTAAGAGAACATTAGCTCAGCAGACACTCAGAGGTACAGTTTTTCATACTAATTGAGAATGACTAGACACTAATTGGTCATTGTAATAAATCAATGTCCAACTGGAGCAGCTATCTTAGAGTACTTATGGACAAAACTATATCCTAAACTTCATTTACTGTTCCCCTTTCTATCTTATACATTTATTCTCTCAGAGGTATATTGAAGTTTATTACCTTTTTTTGTAAACTAAAACACAGACTTCATTTCTCCTGTTCCACTTTAAAGTCTTTTTCCCATGTCTCACAATATAGTTAATTAAAATCAAATGCACAGATGTTGGAGCGGGTGGCAAAAACCACTACTGAACATTCAGTGTAAATATTGACATAGATTGGTTCCTTTGTTACAAAATATTGGTATATCCTTCAGTAACTGAAAAAAACTGCCATTGTTTCAAATTCTTCAGATTTCCACATACAAGTGAAAGGTCCTGTCCAAAATACCACATATGAGGTATGTATGTACATTAAGTGCTTCAATTCTGTATCAGTTTATTGAATGTGTGCGCGCACGTCCCATGTACACACACGTTTTCTGAATTATATACTGTTGTGTGAATGTGGGTGGTCTTTGTTCCACATTAATCAACTTTTATGTTAACCTGCAACTGTCACAGACGTTTCCTGAACCCAGCAATAAAGGATACTAAGAATGAAGTTTGTGAGCTTGTTCCCTATGCAGCCTGCATATCAGGACAACAACCATAGTGATACAAGTAACAGGATAAAAGTGCACGAACTTCCAAAGTGTGATTTTCATATCCAAATGCCACCTATAAGTGCAATGGACTAAAATAGACTCAGGTATGTAAATGCACTTACCCTTGCAATAAAGAATGGTTCAGCACAAAATAGAAAAAGAAATTCATCCAAAAAGTGGAACAGCAGAGACAGCATATCATGACCAGTTGCTTCAATTTCTTGTGCTTCCTTCATTTCCACATATTCAATTTCTGTCATGTAAGCAAACATTGCCATTGCACACTGTTCAAATGCTTCTTCCAAGTTGTCCCCCCAGGCATGCAATCTATATAAAAAAAGAAATCACACACATATAGCATACTTTACTTGTGCATTTAAAGGAGCAATGTTAATGTAAATAACTGTGAAACAGAAGAAACATGTTTTTATATAATTTTCACTTCTTATCCCACTGCAGCAACTGCGAAAAATCCATTTGTGAGAAAGCAGTCAAGAGACAGCTAGCTGTCAATGGAAATGCATAAAATTTTACTTTAATTAATTGCACCCCTTAAACCTAACACTGCACGTTGCAATGTTATATTTCACTGTGGAGAATGGTACAAGTCTTTACAAATCTTTTTACCGTGTGTGTTATTTTGTTCTGGCTCCAAAATACATCAAGGTGACCACTCAAATTCACACGTAAGTGCGTGGCAGAGTGTTAATCAAACCACATGCAAACTATTTTCCTACCGTTCCAATCTCTAGCAGCACATGGGAAAAACAAATGCTTAAATCTCTCCATGCAAGTTCTGATTTTATTAGATATGAAGAGTGGCATAAAAAAAAGAAAAAAAATTGTATATCTGGACAAGAAATGTGGTGACTGAAATTTTGTGAAAAGATCTTGCCACAATGAAAAATACCTTTGTTTTAATCACCCAACTCGCAGATCATATCTGTGACACTCTCTCCCCATTTTGTGATGATAAAAAAAGGAGCTACCCTTCTTTGAAATTTTTGAATGTCCTCTGTCAATACTACATGGGACGGGCCCTCCTACCATGAAGCAGTACTCCAGAAGAGGAGGGACAAACATAGTGTAGGCAATCTTTAGCAGACCTGTTGCACGTTTGAAGAAATTTCGGGATTGCGGCCAGACACCATAAACTTCACTCCACAATATTTCAACTGGACACTTGCCAGTCATACTCAGGTGAGCCATTTAAGACTGAGGCAGACATTCTCTGCTCCACCCTATATAGAGCACAGAGTATTGGCATGTATGCATCAGTCACTGTGACAGATTGACTACACTGCCCGGTGGCAGTGCCCTCACTGGTGGAAATGTGAAGATCAACTGCCTTTGGTGTTGCTGCTCGCTGAAGCCACCAGAGTATTCTTGCATCTTCATCTGGAGCAAGTCTCTGAGATGACGAGATTCCAAGCATTATTCAGGTGGTAGCTATTGTCACGGTTCATTAGATTTTCCACTGTGCATATTTCAACTTATTCTTTAATAATGGGGTCTCAAAAAGATGATGCTGTGGCCAAAATTAATGTATTGTCTTACATTGAATGTCCATTGGAGATTAAATGTTCTGCTGTTAGACGTGCTGGGTTGCAAAAGGTGAGTGCAACATTTATGTTCTATTCAGTGTTCTTCCACTGTGCATGCTGTTTGCCTTATATAAGCTTTACCACACTGGCCAGGTATTTTGTAAATTCCTACCTACAAATTATCCTTCATTGGTCTCAGCAGGACCAAAATCTTAGTAGAAAATCACTAAGCATTCTTGTTACTTTATCAAAAATATTTCCAAGGAAGGGAAGAAAAGCTAGGGACTTTGCTGAGGCATTCTCCTATTTATCTATTTCCCAGTTCGTGGTTTTAGCTGAAAATGCCCCATTAATTTGACAGGCAGAGTATCCACTGTCTCTGAATGCTTTCTTTAAATGTGCGAGCTCTTTAGGCAAACTCTGCGTACGACTCCGTATGGGCTCTGTGTACTAAGGTTTTAAGCACATTCATGTTCTGGAATGAGTCATGGCAACTTTAATAAGAGTAAGTAAAAATCTGTGAGAGTGGGTTTAAAATAAACAGAATGTCCCAGAAAGCCATCACTCTTCTGCTGAACTGAAACATCCAGGAATGGGAGACAACCATCCTTCTCCAATTCCATTGTAAATCAAATGTTCTTATGAATGGAGTTGAAATGATGTAAAAACTCCATTAATTTATCTTCTCCGTGGTGACACACTGTGAAAGTATCACCCAAGTACCTCCAAAAAACTGTTGGTTTAAGAAACACTAATTCAAGTGCTCTTTCCTCAAAATCCTAAATGAAAAAGTTAACGAGATGTCACAACTGTGGCATAACACTAAAATTTACCAGCACGACATTTTATTAAGACTGCCACTGCATGGAAGACAACGTGCAGTGGAAGACATGTACACTCTTTAATTATTCCTCATTACCTCCAGAGACTATCAAGCAGATAAGACAACATGGCAGCATTACCACCAAGACTGTATGGTCTTCTGTTATGACCCATAGTGAGTAATATTGATGGCCCCAGATACGATTTTGCAAAATATCTTGCTTTGTTGCTGAGTCAATTCGTTGGCAAATGTCCACATCATACACAGAACTCAGCAAATTTTATCAACAGGCCCTACACCTAAGTAGTTCAGATCTTTTAGTGAGTTTTGATGTAGTATCTCTTTTTACAAAGGTACTTCTTGCCAATTCCTTGGCACTGATTGGTAAACAGTTTCAGACGGGCATCATTGCTTTGTTCCGGCAAGTTCTTTACTCAACCTATTTTATGTTCAACAAAGAATATTTTGAACAGACTGATGGTGTCACCATGGGCAGCCCCTTGTCCCCCTTCGCTTTTTTATGGAAGATTTTGGGGAAAGAGCACTTTAATCAGTGGTTCGTAAACCAACTTTTTTTGGGGGGGGGGGGGGATGTATGTGGATGATACTTTCATAGTGTGGCACCACAGAGAAGATAAGTTAATGAATTTTTTACATCATCTCAACTCCATTCATGAGAACATTCGATTTACAATGGAATTAGAGAAAGATGGTTGTCTCTCATTCCTGGATGTTTTGGTAATATAGAAAAGTAATGGCTCTCTGGGACATTGTTTGTTGTAAGCCCACTCATACCGATTTGTCCTTACACTCTTCATGTTGCCATCACCATACCAAACCATGAGTTTGCTTAAAACCATTGTACACAGAGCCCATACAGCATCGTATGCAGATAGTTTGCCTAAAGAGCTTGCACATTTAAAGACAGCATTCAGAAACAATGGATACTCTACCTGGCAAATTAACAGGACATTCTCAGCTAAAACCAAGAACTGGTGAATGGATAAAGAGGAGAATGCATCGCCAAAGTCCCTCACTTTTCTTCCCTTCCTGGGAAATATTTCTGACAAAATAGCAGGAATCCTTAGTAATTTTCAACTGAAAGTAATTTTCTGCTCACTACCTAAGATTTTGGACCTACTGGGATCCGTGGAGGATAATTTGTTATTGCAGAAGGTGGGAATTTACAGAATACCTGGCCAGTGTGGTACGGCCTATATAGGACAAACAACACGCACCGTGGAAGAACACTGCACAGAATATAAATGTGGCACTTGCTTTTTGCAACCCAGCAAGACTGCAATTGCTAAATATTGTATCGCCAACGGGCATTCAATGAAGTATGACAAAAACATTAATTTTAGCCACAGCAACATCTTTTTGAGACTCCATTATAAAAGAATCCATTGAAATATGCATCCTGGAAAATCTAATGAACCATGACAGCAGCTACCAGCTGGGTAATGGATGGAATCCCTCATCTCTGAGATTTGCTGCAGATGAAGACGCCAGAGTACTCCAAAGGCTGCCGCGAGTGGCAACACTGAAGACAGCTGATTTTTGCAGTTCCATTAGCGAGGACTGCCGCTGGGTGGTGTGGTCCATCTCTCACCGTGTCTCTGACGCATGCACAATACTCTCAGCGAGCCGCTTAGGTCAGAGGGGAGAACGCTTTCATCAGTCTTCGATGGCTCACCTGAATAGGACTGGCAGGTGTTCAGTTGAAATATCATGGAGGGAAGTTTGCAATGAACAGTTGTAATTCCAAAAGCTCTTCAAACATTTAGTTCACTAGGAAAATTCTAAGTTTCACTTCAGATCTGTTGTGTTCTGTAAGTGTTCTGCCAATAAAACACAGTCCTTGTTTCATCTTCCCCACAACATTATCTATGTGATAGTTCCAATTTAAGTTGTTTGTGATTGTAATCCCTAATTGACAGCCTTTAGATTGTATAATTTTATCACGGCACCAAAAGTTGGATGACTTCATGCTTTTCATTATTAAAAAAATAAAAAATAAAAAATGCCACTTTTCACACTGTTACAGATATATTACCTAAATCATTTTGCAATTGCTTTTGATCTTCTGATGACTTTACTAGATGGTAAATAAACACACACATTTACAAACAATCTAAGAGGACTGCTGATATTATCTCCTGCATCATTTGTATAGATCAGAAATAGCAGAGGGCCTATAACACTTCCTTGTGGAATGCCAGATATCACTTCCGTTTTACTTCATGACTTGCCATCAACTATTACAAACTGTCACCTCTCCGATAGGAAACTGTGAATCCAGTTGCACAACTGAGATGATATTGTCGCAGAAGAAGCTGAGTAGCACAGTCACCATGGTGTAGTGATTATGGTACTAGACTTGCATGGAGGGTTGCAAGTTCAAAACTCACCTGAAGTGTAAAATTTTAATTTCTATATTCGGTTTGAGTACATTCTAGAAGTATCCACAAATATCAAGAATTACAGTTACTGGAATGTTCTGTAACTGTATATATACCGTATGTGTTCTGGCCAGAGGCAGTTCACTCCTCGCTCTTGTATGGGCAAGTGCTGAATAAACCTTCGTTAAGTGAAGTTAGAGTTCGTCATTCATCTAATTACACCTTCTTCTAGGTGACATTATTCTGGTGGAGGCACTGGATATTGGAACTTGTGACAGCGTACATTATCGACGACACAGGGGCTCCCATCATGCCATGACAGAGCTGCCATTTATGTGGCGAGAAACCAGATTTCAAGCCATATTCAATAGATCGTTCAAGCCATATTCAATAGATCGCAATCTAACGAAGACAGAGGAAGAAGAGGACATTACAATGACACCAACTGTGTGCCATCACATGAGACATCCTTCCTGGTGACGTGGTGAAGATCCAAACAAGAGGCTGAAGGTATATGAGCGTATAGTCAAATTTAACAAATGGGGTGACACCGTGTGTCTGGCTAACATATTTGTCTACTTGGAGGGCACTGCCAAGCAATGGTGTGAGAACAGCAGGGAGAAGTTCACAAGCTGGGAAGTATTCCAGGCGGAACTGCGCAAGTATTTCATTGACACACAATGACAGAAGTGCAAGGCTGCAGATAAATTAAAGTGCAGGGCACAGTGTCCAGGAGAAACTACAGCATCCTACATTCATGACGTCTTGGAGCTGTGAAAAATAGTGGATCCTAGAATGAAGGAGGAAGATAAGCACATCTCATGAAGTGTGTTGCTGAGGACATGCATCAAGCCCTACACCTGAAGGAGGTTTTGACAGCAGACGACTTCATAAAATGATGTCAGTATATCGAGACAATGCACCAAAAAAAGAATTACAATCAAGAAATTGGAACGGCTTCCAAACATCGTATCAATGTCTGTGATGGAGGAAGCAACTGATTTCACAAGTGTTCTTCATCAGATAGTGAGAGAGGAAGCTCAGAAGGCACTTGGATTGTACAGTGAGAAACAACTGAGACACTCCAAGAGGTCATAAGGGAGGAAGTGGAACAGACATTGAACCCAATCTCTTGTCTTTCATTTCCCTTTAAAATGGTGAAATAGTTGAGACCAAGGCGAAGTTGCGCTCCCACAATACTGCATGAGGGAACTGTTTCGGCACCAAAGAAGACTGACGTCTGGAGGACCCAGGATAACCAACCAGTATGTTTCCACTGCGACACTGTGGTACGCTATTGTCGAGAAAGACAGCGGATATTTGATGATGCCCGCACCAGAAGACAGCAGTCTGATCTTAGCTGACGCCAACTCCTAGATGACGAAGATGAACAACAAGACGCGTTTGCAGGACGACGTGGGTCTCCATCACCATTTAGAAGCTCCAGCCGATTGCCTCGTTGCCTCAACCTGGAAAACTAAAGGGTGTGACCTTCCTTGGAGATGAGGCCGCAGCAGATGAACATCCTCCGTCGATCACTACAAAAATGATAGGAAACTACGTCGATATCCTCATGGATGGCTGAACAGCCCAAGCTCTTGTGGACTCTGGAGCATCATATTCAGTCATTTCAGAGAAGTACCGTCATCAGTTGCAGAAAACCGTATTCGTAGACAACAATACATCTCTGCTGAAGGTGGTTAGTGGGAAACCTGTAAAACCTACAGGAAGATGTGTCATTTGTGTGGGTATAAGTGGCCATACACAGCCCTTAGAATTCATCATCTTACAAGAGTGTAGTCATGACGTCATTCTTGGATGGGACTTTTCGAAAGCTCCTCAGGCAGTTATAGATTGTGGTCTCTCAAAGATTATGCTAGACGAGATGAGATACTTCAGCCTTCGCAGAGCCTATGGTTGTCACCAGTGGTTCTCGTCAGGAAGAACGATGGCAGTTGGCACTTTTGTGTTGATTACAGGAAGCTTAATAAGATAACTAAAAAGGACGTTTACCACCTTCCATGAATTGACGATACACTAGATTGTCTGAAGGGGGCTAAGTTTTCCTCAACCATGGACATGTACTTGGGTCACTGACAAATCGAAGTAGATGAGGCTCATCGTGAGAAAACTGCATTCATCACCTCTGAGGGCCTGTATGAGTTTAAGGTAATACCGTTTAGTTTGTGTAATGCACCAGCAACTTTTGAACAGATGATGGATAATCTTCTAAGTCACCTAAAGTGGATGATGTGTCTGTTATTTAGATGACATTATAGTGTTCTCAGAGACATTTGATAAACATGTAAAAAGACTGAGGGCTATACTTAGGTGTCTCCAACAAGGCGGACTGAGACTTAATCTAAGAAAGTCTCTTTGGAGCAAAAGAAATCAAAATATGTGGACACCTTGTGTCAAACGAAGGTGTGCGGCCAGACCCAGAAAATGTGAGATCTGTAACAGAATTTCCTATTCCTAAAAGTATTAGAGATGTGAGAAGCTTCCTCGGATTATGTTCTCATTACTGTCGTTTTATCAAAAACTTGTGTGTCAAAGCCGGGCCACTCCAAGAGTTGTTAAAAGCCAATGCTAAATTTATATGGGATGGTACTCAACAAGATT
Source organism: Schistocerca gregaria (assembly GCF_023897955.1). NCBI lineage: Eukaryota > Metazoa > Arthropoda > Insecta > Orthoptera > Acrididae > Schistocerca > Schistocerca gregaria. The sequence goes on from NC_064921.1 coordinate 761,976,066, forward strand.
CTTTCCATGTGCTGCGTAAAGCTCTGACGACTGACCCTGTACTTGGCCTGTATGATGAGAGAGCACATATAGAACATTCCAGTATAATGATTCTTGACATTTGTGGATACTTCTAGAATGTACCGAACCAAATATAGAAATTTAAGTTTTACAGTTCAGATGAGTTTTGAACTCACGACCCTCCACGCAACAGTCTAGTATCATAACCATTACACCACAGTGAATGTGCTACTCAGCATCTTCTGCGACATTGCTCCCTCCTTAAGAGAACAGCATCTTGGTGTTACATCCTCCTAGTCCGGGAACAAGTCCTCAGTCCTGCATACTCTGACTCCCGATGATTGGTGTTCGCCCTGGCAGTGATCAACTGCTATCAATACTACTTACTGTGAATTTAAGCTGAATCTGCTCTATGGTTATATTGTTAGTTTCGAAGGAATGGAGACTCGTTTAGGAAGATGTCAAACACATTTTTATCAGCCTTTAAAAGAAAGAAAAAAAGGAAGAAGCTTGTACGATTGAGTAACTATCAATATTCAAAAATTTGTAATCACAGAATTATTTTTTGCAGTAAATGTAAGGACTATAAATGGAGGAGTGACAAATAAATGAAATATTAATGCAATTGTATTTTGTGTTCATTTTCATACAATATATCCCGAGGAAATAAGCAAAGCCAATGATGACATGTTCTTGGAGCAATTCAAAGAACTATTCAATCTTTTGTGATGCCAGAAACAGACTACAGTAACCAGAGAGACTACAGCTGCAGATTTAAAGAGATGCACAAAATGGAAATCAAAGGACTAATAATATTGTTACTCATTGTACTTTTTGTTTAAAGTTAAAGCAAAATGTTAGTTATGCAGAAAGTAGTGTCCAAGAGCACTCTTTAGAATACCACCTTTTTGCCAGTCGTATTGGAGTGTACAGGTGTCTGGCAAGGGCAGAATTGAAACATCTTTGTTGCAAACTGGCAACAGCTTTTATATATATTTTAGGAATTGTATGATATCCAGCAGTCTTTGTTTTATTTTTTATTACTAATAACTCACCCTGGCTTCACACAGATGGCGCTACGCATCTACAACTGGACGTATTGTTTTTAATGTGAATGATATACATGAGCCTTCCTTGTGAATCAGTCTGTCTATTGAAATTCATATCAAAATTCTTTCTGTAGTTCCTGAGCATACTGCAGGAGGGGAAGGGGGGGGGGGGGGGGGGCACAGTGGGAACTTAAATTTATAATACGTCTACATCCTGGTTAGCTTCACTACTATCTGGACTTGCGGCGGCTGTTACTTTGCGGCACTTTTCCTGCCGAATACTGCCTCCTCTCACGCTGACAAGGTTTCAGCTCTCATCACTACCACAAGACGACTCCAAATGCCAATTATATATAGAGCAGATAGAAACACGTATTCCACACTCATTACTTAGTAGTAATAAATTTTATATATATAAATCCTCCTCGCTGATCAATCTGGCAGTGAAAACATATCAAAATCCCTACAGTAGTTCATGAGATTACCCCAAATACACAAATAAAAATCACAGTGGTACTGTTTCGTAATATAGAAGATTAAAACCAATCTGTGAACTATTTTCACAGCATAAAAATCATTGTTATGTGTCATGTTGATCTTTGTGATAGCACGTTTAATAATCACATTTATTAATCAAGAGAAAGTACAATGGCAGTGTTCAAGATGTGAAGTCATAGTACTTCATCTTGATTATGTATTGTCTGTTGGATATTCCTCTTTTTTTAAGTTGTTGTGAGATACAAATCTGTAATAATAACCTTGCCATGTCTCTGATCAATGTAACAGTAATATTTGATTTTTTTATACTGTGAAAATTGCTGACAACAAACCGGTTATAATACTAAAATACTGACAGCTATATGCCATGCTCTTCTTCAACCAGGCACCATTTGTTCCTTATTAAGGCTTAGTGTAACCTGGGACAATTATGTTCTATTTAGTGAGAACAATATTTTCATAAACATAAAATATATGAAATAGAAATAGGTAATTTTGAATTATGTAACTTACTTTATGAGCTGTGTTCAAGTTCAAGACATTACAACTCCGTGCCAGACCAGGACTAAAGCTGTAAGGGTGTATCGTGAAACATGCCTAGATAACTCAATTGATAAGACATTACCCGGGAACATACAGGTTCGAGTCCTAGTCCAACACACCTTTTATCCACCAGGAAGTTTCAAAGTGCAATCAATTTCTAGATTATGTAGTCTCACCAGTTAGCAAACTTGCCTCAAGAGCTGAGTGACTAAAATACCAAGAGAGTTGTTCCAGAACAGGTCAACACCATAGAGAAATTAATCAAAGGGTGAAACTTAGCATTCCGCACATCATCTACCCACAAAGCAAGAAGTCCAATGACTGCTTGTCATACTTGTGGAGCTAAATTTTTGTGGGACATCTCAAATATTATCATGGAATATATAGCCTTGAATTCTATTGTACATTAATTTACCATCAAAACAAAATGTCTGATATAGCTGTGTGGAGAAACTGACATTGTACTGCAATAATATTTAAGGTGTTTTCACTAGTCTTAAGTGTTTAGCTGTAAACTACAATACTGATATGTAATTCATATAAAAATGGGCATGTCTGAAATTAATACTACAGCATTCATCCATTATCAAATGGCTGGTAGCAGGCAATGTATTGTAAATCTGAGTCTACATATGTAAACTGATATCAGCCCACCAGATATTAGGCTGAATTACATACTGTGATATTCAATATGGAACAATTATTTAGTTTAAGTATTCTTGCTAAGTGATTCACATTTTCCTACACAACAGGGATGTAACTAGGCTTGGGAAGCAGTGGAGATGTCATCCTACCTTACCTTACCTCTGCTCACCCCCCTCCTCACCCAACCTCTCCTTATTATACCAAGTGACCCAAAGCAGACAAAATAATAAAATCAAAAACTAAGAAAAACAAAGTCAAAACTTAAGAAAATATGATCTGCATCAATCTATATTTTCAAATTTTCTTAGAATGCTGACAAACAGCTGGCCCCAGATCCAGTCGTTTGATAACACAAATTAAATGAATTTCAGTCTATTCAGACAGTAGCACTAACTCGAAGACAGCCGACTGGTATACAATGGGCACTTTATATCTGCTAACACACTTTTGCAGGATAACCTAAGCACTTCACTTCATGGACAGTGAATAATGTCTGCGAGTCATGTAACTGAGGCAGAACATGAGGACCAGCCCAGTATGCACCCAGTGGGATGTGGAAAACTGCTTAAAAACTACATCCAGGCTGCCCGGCACATCGGCGCTCATCATTAATCTGCAGGGTGGGTTTGATTCTTGGTTGGTGCGCCTACTCGACCCAGGAAGCAGTGTATTAGCGCACTCGGCTAACCTGGCGGGTAAATAGGATAAGCTAACAAAAGTACTAAAATGTTTTGCCAAATAACTGTGGCCTGTTGATAACTTGTATAACAAAACTACAGCTAAGAGACAGCCATCGGACAGGTAAAATGTGCTCCCTAACAACTTATTGAGGACACACAATTCCTAACAAAATTTTGAAACCTGCAATAAACTTTACTTGTCACTGCTTAAGATAGAGGGCATGTCTTCAGTCAAAGCATTTAATGTCCTCTTGTTAGCATGCTATTAACATCCAATAAAATTATGGTTAACAGTCATTTTGATGTCACATGTTTTGCTCTCTGCAGGATCCCCATGAGGCAGGAGGATGCTATGGGTTAAAGGGTGCCCTACACAGAAACAAGGTAAAATATCTTTGTCTGAATGACTGGGTGGAAGTACACAAAAGCTGGTGCTCAGTTTAATTTCCTAAAGTGTGCTTTTTCCCCTTTTCCAGCCATGTTCTTTCCCTCATGCACTGGTGTGCTGGATTTTCATCACATTGCCCTTAAGGCTGTTACATCTGTAATCTTGGTACCACAACTTCAACCAGATAGAATGATACCTTTCAATCCTGTTTCTGTAAAGAAAATTCATGGGTGCCTGGATAGGCTTTGCATACCCACTTGCAGCAATAACTGGTGGAAGTCTTTGGATATCAAACTGTGATGGAAAATTGTTATCTCAGTCTCTTTCAGCTGGTATCAGTTTACTATGTGTACTTGTAAACTACATAAATAAAATTGCAATTAGGTAGAGAAAACAGGGTACTGTAGCTATTCTAAACAAGCTCTTCTGGTCCAGCCCCATTGAGATTGCATATACATCTTGGCATCAAAGAAAGTGAAATCTGATGTTAGGCGAATCCTTAATATGCTGTCTGGGAAAACTATTGAACAGTCAGCAAGTCCCCCTGCTTGAAGTCATCTGTACAAATTGGTAGATCATTACAGGACTCATTTAAAATACAGAGGAACAACAGCCGATACATAAAATCAGCCGCATTCAATTTGTTTAACACAAGTCATTTAAAACTTGTGCTGCTCGGTCAAGTTGGCTGCTCACTCCAACACTCTGGGAGAACACAGATACCTGGATATGTTGTTCTCTGCTGTTTCCTAATGTCACTGCAGCTTATGAGCAGTTCAGGAATAGTGACTACAGTGGAGAATGAGCAATCATTGTGGTTGCTGAAGACACTTTAGCCAATTTATTTTTTATGTAATGATGGAATGTTATCTTGTCATGAGCTCTCATCAAATATTAATTGGTTTCCCAATAGCTCTAGCACAAAGGCTGTCTAATGCGCACATTGTACACTGTGTCTAACATTATTGGATACAAAGCTTAGGCTGAACCACAAATAATACACCCCTGGTTTAGACGGGACCAGATAAATGCCTTATAAAAATATTGTAGGCAGGACCTCTCTGTGTCCCTCACCTTTATACCAAAAGACTTAAAATTTTTAAGCTTCTCCAGCATTATTTCTTTAAGAGTCTACAGCTTTTTTAGCCATAGATAAAAAATATGAGACACAGGGACTTAACTGACTAAAATGGTGACTGATGCCATTAAAATGCAGTTCTGGTTCATTAAAACTGCAAGACTATTGTTAAAATGAACACACACTGTCATCAGCTGAAAAGTTACAGAGCTGTCTATTGTCTGCCTCTTAAGCATCAACTATTATTGACAAATTGTGTAGGTAAAGATAACTGACAGGTTGTGTATGTAAGGCTAAAGATGGAGAAATAAAGCATAAAACTGTCTACATTTAACTCTTCATGGTGCTAGTTATGCTGTCTAAGGCAATAACAAAGACTGAGGCAATCAAAATGAGACATGATTCTCTTATTGGAAATTGCTGAATAGCAGGTACCCTGTATGTTAATAGTGTTACCCCTCTGTAAAGCGGGATTCCAATAAAACTCCAGTTGTGAAACTGGAAATTTTATCTTCTCTTCATTGCCATACAATTATTCAAAGTCTAAGAATGTCCATAAAAAGTTCTGCTATCTACATCTAGGTAGAAAACCTTCCTGTGTAGAGACTTCGAGTAGCGTCATTTTATCTAGGATCGAATGATACGTCCTGAATCCACACTGGAAGAGATGCTTCTACGACTACACTCATTTGGTTTCTGTTCACTATTCACTCAAAGTTCTTTTCTAGGCAACTACTTGTGGGCACTATCTTTCCTTTGTTTTAACCTCATACTATACTCAACAACATCTGGTTCTTGGAGGCTGTACCCTTAGCATCAGGCTAAGTGTTTTCTCTCACAGAGACAAGCAGCTATACTCTTCTTGGTTGTCTGCTCCAAATGCACCTTTATCTGCATTTACTATATGACCTAAGAATGTGCCTATTTGTTGCTATCAGATGTTATATTAATCCCTGCCTGTACTATGACAAGTTAAACAAAAAAATAATTACATGTGAAATACACAGGGTGTTTGTTTTAACTTGAGACAAATATCTCAAAAATTAAAAATGTTCTAGGTGGAAAGTTGATATTATTAAAGGAGACATTTGTCTGTGCTACAGCTGACCACCTCCTGATCTCCATCACTGCAAGGGCGGGGGAGGGGGGGGGGGGCTCAACTTTGTACTTTCAAATGGGAACCCCTACTTTTTTTATTGCATATATGGATTTTAGGCCAAAAAATACACACAGTTTACTCATACCATTGTTTCCTGTTTGTGGTAAATGGCACTGTAATTGACAAATATCAAGTGTGCCTGTTCCTGACCTTAAGAACTGACACATTTGGTGCTACATTTAACAGTTTATGTTCAAACATTACCCGAGGGTTGCAAATGAGACTGTACAGTAGAAATAATATGGCTACACATTGGCCTCTGGCAGAGTTCATTGTGGTGTGACCCCGAACCACGAGAATGCTTTATTTGGAGGCCACTCTCAAACCCAGCCATCAGGGTGACTGATTTCAGTATGTGTTTCCATCCAACTGCAGTGACTCTCACTGTGTGCCATGGGGCTGCTGGCAGAAAACAAACCACAACCATTGTAATAAGGTAAAATGTCCATGAAGTGATAGTGAGAGGTGCACCTGCTATGGATACTCTCAGAAATCAAGGACCCCAATGGTGTGAGGCAAGGGGACTCACTGGTATCAGGCATTTCCATGTGAACAGAGAACTATTACATCCATATCATCATTCCTAGATCACACTAAATGTGGTTTCTAGCCAGACGACCCAGCTGTTTAGTGTCCTCCACCATAAAATCATCATCATCATCTAACCAGACTGTACTGTACAATCAAACTTGCAGCACTAAAGTAAATTTCAAACATAAATATTAACCATTAGAGCATGAAGGTTTACATTTACAATGTAAAGGAAATATGGAATCAAATCCATCAGTTCTTAATAGCAAAAACATGCACACCTGATATTTGTCAATTACAGTGCCATGAACAGAATACAATAAAACAATGGTTTGAGTAAACCATACATATTTTTTGGCCTAGTATCCAAACATGCAATAAAAATTGATTGGGGGTAGGGTTTGCTCATTTGAAAATACACAGCTGGCCCTGCCCCTGTAGGAGGAGTGGTTAGGATGTGTCCAGTTGTAACAGACAGATGTCTCCTTTACTAACATTAACTTTTCACCTAGAACTTTTTTCGTATGATGTGTCCTCTGAGATATTTAGTTCTCTCAAGTTAAAACAAACAACCTTTAGGTGGAAACCAACCTATACCAGCAGTCCTTCTGATCAACTCCCATATCCTTGGAGCTGGATTAAAAAACGTAATTCACAAATTCTTACCATGGTGTATTATTGTTAGGTCCTCTCCTGATGGCCCGATCTTTATTTTTGCAGTGCAGCCTGCCTATCTTTGACTGCAAAGCAACATTCATCATTATACCATTAAGCAGCCTAACTCTTTGGGTGCTCGGTGATCTCTGGTATGAATGGGTGGCATCATGGATCACACTTGTAATATACGCCACCCTGTCATGGACACTGTATGTTCAAATCTAGCTACACGCCAGCCAATTTCTTTTAGTCAACATCGATTTCAGTAGATCCCTGTTGGGGTCTCTCTGGTCTGCAAGTTATATCCACATTGGGACATTGTTGCTCGAGTGGAGATCCATAGGGGCAGATAAACAGACGGAAAATTCAACAGCTGAGGACATTCCTTCAGTTGAGATGAAATGTGCCACTTTACCTACGTGACTCTAAATGGGCTTTTGGTTCCTCCTTGGAGACTGAGGTCCATAATATTACCTTTGCTTGTTAAATAGTGACAGTTCTCACTGGTTCACTAATTTTAGTCCAGTTTTCTTTGTTGAACTTATTTTCTTAATAAACTGCAGATGCTGGTATTTGTGTGGACAAGGAGGCCATTTGGTTTTGAAAAACTTGAGGGTTCAGAAAACATTTTCCTTTGCAGGTAAGTTGCAGTGACAGATACAGGTACTTCTGCTCGACTAACATTTGGGTTACATTTGGTGAACTCTGGAGGGTTAGCCTCACATGTGGCATTCTACTAGTTGCCTGAAGTGTGTGATTTCTCTCTTCACAGCACAAACACTAATCACTGCTCCACATGGGGTTACAATTTATCCATGTCTATATTTTGGTCATTTTCGCAATTGAAATGCTTCCTTTTCACCATCAACCACACATTAATTTGTCATTAGAACCAAGAGTTGCATGTCAAAATTTGTAAATTTAAAACCCCTCATAGGGTTCAGTACCTAGGGTCTAATTCTGAGGCAGATAAACCCAGCTGTGATATATACAGGTATATGGCAGAGTGAAATATTAAAATAAACATTGCATTTGCTTCTATTGATGAATTTTTTCAACCTATGATGCCTACATTTGCTCTTGCTTCCTGTAATTCTTTTGTCATTAATTTCCATTATATCACAGTACTTAGCTATCTCCTTGCTGACAATAAGAGTGCTATGTATTTCTATTACTAATGAAATTCTTTTTGAAAGCTTATACACTTGAGAATAACTATCTCGGTCAGTAGAGTGTTATTGTAAAGCCTTATCATTAATTTCAAAGATGGTTCGAGTGGGACCAAGCATTTGTGAATGTAAAGAGATACTATAAATAACTTTTTGCAAATATGTGCCGTGTTACAATTTTCTTATGATTTTTTTTCCTTAGGTGCTTTTACACAAAAGCTATCTGTTGGTAGAATTAGCACTCGCTGATAGTTTACATCCTTCATTTCGAAATAGAGTTCAAAAAATGGATCATCTTGCGAACATGAGCCACTGGCAAAAATCATCCACCAAGGCAAAGCAGTAACACTCATTTACTTAAACAAGGAGCTCAGGAAATAATTTTACACCTGCTTGGGATCTCTCTACTTCCTCTCATTTCACCATCTGCCTCCTTAAATTCATTTTATTTTCATTTCTGCCTAATTATTATTAACATGCATGAGTATAATCTGTATTCCCATAAAAGAGAAAGGTTGGCTCTCAGTCTTAAGGAATATAGCACCAGGTCTAATTTTATGCTTAGTTTTGTGTATTAATTAATTTACTAATTTATTTTGACCATTACTAGTTAATACCTTTGTTGTGGGTGAAATCAGAAATTGTTTTGACAGATTCTATTGTTGACTTATAAACAAATATAAATTCTGTATTCATTATAAACACTTGGAAGAAGAACTACTAGGAATCTTAAATTATTTATTTGGCTCTATTCGAAAGCATATTAGCAAAGCCAGCCCTTAATTAATTCCAAAATAATTACCAGGTTAACCAAAAGTATTGTTTGTATAACTATATCTGTTAATTTCATTATTTAAAGAAATAATTCAGCCTAACTTTTGTGGTTAAAGGAACTGTTAAAAAGAAGGAATTTTTAGATGTATCCAGTTAATTGAAAGAGTTACATTTTAATTGTAATTTCTGTAACTTAAAACAATGTATAGTTTCAGTGCCTATAACTGTGAGAATATATAAAGGACGGATTTTTAGTCCCGAGACAGTCAGTCCACGGCCGATTTTCAGATGTGAAACATGTATTGGGATGAAATTTTCACTCTACAGTGGAGTGTGCGCTGATATGTAACTTCCTGGCAGATTAAAACTGTGTGCCGGACCGAGACTCAAACTCGGGACCTTTGCATTTCGCAGGCAAGTGCTCTACCAACTGAGCTACCCAAGCACGACTCACGCCCCGTCCTCACAGCTTTAATTCCACCAGTACCTCGTCTCCTACCTTCCAAACTTTACAGAAGCTCTCCTGGCGAGTGCTAGTTCTGCAAGGTTCGCAGGAGAGCTTCTGTGGAGTTTGGAAGGTAGGAGACGAGGTACTGGTGGAATTAAAGCTGTGAGGACGGGGCGTGAGTCGTGCTTGGGTAGCTCAGTTGGTAGAGCACTGCTTGGGTAGCTCAGTTGGTAGAGCACTTGCCTGCGAAAGGCAAAGGTCCCGAGTTTGAGTCTCGGTCCGGCACAAAGTTTTAATCTGCCAGGAAGTTTCAACATGTATTGGTTTTAGACCAACAACAATGTATCAACTTAAGAGTGGAATTAGTGTAACACAAATAGGTCATGTGTTAGAACAATTAATGACAATGTCTATTAAATTTATTTGAAAAATAGTGTCACACGTACCATATTATTCTAAAAGAACTGAGCTGTGTGGTTAGATTTTCACTGTTCATAGATGTTCAACAGAAAACTATTGTAGCAGTATGCTGATGTTGCCTGCAACCTATAAATGAACCTTATCAACATTTACCAATAGTGAACTGACCATATAACTGTAATATTGGGGGACTGTAAACAGTGAAAGTAAAGAACTGTCACACGCAATAGTCGGCTACATCATTTACAATAGTCAAGTGCTGAACTTCCACCCCCTCCTCCCCCCCCCCCCCCCCCCAGCCAATTTTCAACTAGTATAACAATGCAGTAAATTGACACTGAGATCTATCAATGAAGAAATAAATCAGGTGAATGTCACACACCCAGACACAGCCCTGCTTGCTACTTCATAAGCTTCAAACAACTAGGTGTGATCGGCTACTTGGAGGTTATCTGCTACCAACTGTTTGGGCCCCAACCATGATCCACCATATCAGCAACTTGCAAATGTTTGTCATGTGTTTTGAACAGCCTCATTATCTGGATATTTAAGGCAAAAAACAGACACACTATGTTCCACTTTCACTCAAGCCTTATGATGGTCACTTTAGTATGCAGAGAGAGAGAGAGTGCAGTAATAGAGGATTGGTGATGAGAGTGTTTGCACAATATTTGCACTAGGAGTTTCAATCTGAATTCTTACACTTTATTGCAAACATATCAAATATGAAAATAATGGACCTTCTCAAAGAAATATAACTTCCTGACAATTCAACCAAATTCTCCTGTCTGCTGAATTTTCTACCCATCAGTTTTTTGTCAGGTATACTCCTATGTTCTGCAGGGAATCTACGGTCTTTGTGGAGTCTATGACACTTTCGAGCCAAGAGGCTCATCTGTTGTCTCCTCAACACCTCTTCTAACTCATATTCATTCCCAGAAAGAGGAAAGATTTTCAAGAATATTCTTATCTTTCTACTGATTTATTTCCATTGGAAAGGCACAGTTTACACATCAGCTGTCAATTCAACAGATGCCCACATAAAACCTTTATTTCCAAATGCAATTTGCATAAAAATAAAATAAAAAAAAATAAAAAAGACAAACACGAATACTTACAGCTTGTACCACTGTGTACAGCAACACAGTTTCACGTAAAAAAAAAATTTACAAGCAATTCATTTCATTTTCAGTCAGGTGCTAAATAGTTACCAGAAATGACTAAACTTCAAGACAGCCCAATGTGTAGTGTGGTAAGTGGAAATAAAATTACCTCTAGCAATCCAAAGAACTTGCCAACGTGAATTTCAAAGAGAGCCGCCAGACGTTAAGGTAATTAAGGCTTTGTAGGTCAAGTTCCTAACAACTAGGCATGTAAACAGGCAAAAAACACACGTCTCATGAAATCGTAGAGGGAATCGGAGAGACCATCCAAAGATAGTCATTAAAGTACATCTGCCAAGCATCACAAGAGACACACACACATACCTCACTCAACAGTTCACAAGATTTTGAATAAATGACTTGACTTTGGTGCTAACTAACTTCAAATTGTGTGAGGATTGAAGCGAAATGACTTGCAGCTTCACCACGAATATGCTACTGAGATGTTGGACAAAGTCTGAGGAAAAACCTAACTACACTATGTGATCAAAAGTATCCAGACATCAAACTGCTAGTTCATTGGTCCCTCATTCCGATTAAAATGATCCCACAAGAGTGGGAGTAAAATAATCGAGACATACAAAACACAGCTGGAAAAAAGGAGAAAACCGCAAGAATTAAAGAAGGGCAACAAACACTAAAATGGATAAAATCGGACAAGAAAACCACAGAAAGATGCAAGAAACATGTAAACAAGATCAAAACAAGAGAGCAGATTACCATGGCAGGCTGACTATGGGAATAAAAAGGAGAAGCCAGCCACTTTGCAAAATCCTAAAACTTCCACCCTACAAGCACTAGGGTGGAAGATACAGAGCAACAAAGGACATGTGCTAAAACTTAGATCAAAAGATAAAACCCACTTGCACGAATAAAACATAAAACTAAAGCTGCTGTTGAGGCATTGTCACAAAACACCAAAGGTAGGGTGCTGGGAAAATTGAAAGTCCACTGCGGAGCAGCTAAAACTGGGCAGATCAGCAAGAGGTGGACAACCGTCATTTGTGAGACACACTGATGCCAAGGTCGGTACTCGTGACGGAGGAGATAACCATGGGTTACCCACATATGGTCAATGCAGAGCTGGCAGAAAACAACTGATTCCCTCCTGGCAGAAAACAACTGATTCCCTCCGAGAGGATCACATGGAAGACTTCCACAGATTCGTAGTCCCCTTAACGACACACAGTTTGTTGTGCATACTGTTACGCCTTTCCGTCTTCCAAAGCCGAAAAACCCTGCAGCATAAGACAGGTCAGTTTTGGAGATGTTTATCTCCAGAAGCAGTTTCCGTGCACCCTGTTTGGCCATCCCGTCGGCTAGTTCGTTGCCTGGGATTCCGACGTGTCCTGGAGTCCACACAAACACCACTGAATGACGGGACCATTCCAGGGCATAGATGGACTCCTGAATGGACACTACCAAAGGATGGCGAGGGTACTGGTCGATAGCTTGTAGGCTCCTCAAGGAGACAGTACACAGGAGAAATGACTAGCCAGGGCATGAGCGGACATGCTCAGGAGCACGAGATATGGCCACCAGCTCTGCACTGAAAACACTGTAGCCATCTGGCAAGGAGTGCTGTTCAGTATGTCCTCCATGAAAATACACAAAGCCTACGTGACCATCAGCCATCGAGCTGTTGGTGTAAACCACTTCATGGCCCCAGTACATGTAAGAATTGAGACGTAGGGACAGCAGAGAGCTGCAGGGTTAACGGAGTCCTTAGGGCCATGCGAAAGGTCAAGATGAATCTGCAGCTTAGGTGTACACCATGGAGGAGTACGTGAATGGACCTCGAGAAGAGGTGGTAATGGGAAAGACTCCAGTCCAGATAGAAGGGACTGGACGTGAACTGCAATCATAAGCGCTGACCTGGGCCACCGATATGGGAGATGAACCACCATGGTCGGGAAAAAAAGAGACGGTAATTCGGATGCGCAGAAGAACTACAAAAGTGTGCAATGAAACTGGTTAGCAGTTGTGCACGACTAACCTTCAATGGTGGAACTCCGGCCTCCACCAGGACAGGTCACCCAACTCATTCTAAAAGCTCCTGTCACTAGGCGAATGCCACAGTAGTGCACTGCGTCGGGTAAACAACTCTGATGGCGCTGCCGAACCAAAAACGAGACTCCCATTGTCAAGGCAGGATTGAACAAGGGCTCTGTAGCGCTGCAGCAGTGTAGGGTGATGTGCATCTCAGTTGGTGTTGCTCAGGCAGAGGAGAGCATTGAGATGTAGCCAGCACTTCCACTTAAGCAGACAAAGGTGAGGTAGCAAATTCAATCGGGTGTTGAAAACCAGTCCTAAGAATCGATATGTCTCCAATACTGTGAGCAGACCATCATTAAAGTAAATTCCTGGTTCTGGATGAATGATGCAACACATGACTTCACAGCTGAAGAGCACATGACGACCTGTATGGTAGTAACTGCTTCTCCATCTTCCTGTAACTCCCCCAGCGTCATGCCACAGATGCCTAACCAGATGGGCTTTAAACAAGGCAGACAGCGCACGCACTATCCCCCAGCCTTTCGCACTCTCCATCCGCCGTATGAGCCTATAATACCCCATTTACAGAGTGGGAGCTCCTCAGCGCCCTTGCACATTGCCCCGACACAGCTCCTGGTCCTGATCAGATCCACAGTCAGATGATTAAACATCTCTCGTGTGACTACAAGCGACATCTCCTGGTCATCTTCAACCGGATCTGGTGCAATGGTGTCTTTCCATCGCAATGGTGGGAGAGCTCAATCATTCCAGTCCCGGTCAAAACCTGTTGGGGCCTGGTACCAAAAAAGACATCTGATCTTCATCCAGTCTTGGGAAGGTGACATATGGCACCCAATGGTCGACACATACCTCTCCCTGCACTCCTGTTTCCATCATTTTATAAGCTGGTGAATGCGGGCACGGAGCCGCTTAAAGGCTATTAGGTGCTATAGAGAAGGGTGCTGCTTATGTCACTGTAGAGCTCATCAATGCCCTTTAACTGCCTCAGCCATTAATGGTCTAGCAGCAGCTGTAGGGCCGTTTATCTCTGTATGCGGATGACTTCTGCATTTCTTACTGCTTCTCCAGTACTGGTGTTGGTGAGCAGTGCCTACAGGGAGCCATTCACAAGGCACAGTCTAGCTCTGGCTTTCAGTTTTCAGCTGTGCTCTTCAGTGGATAGATGGGAGAAGACAAGGACTGCAAACCGAGAGATCAATGGCTGAATATATGGCCACACTGAAATGCGTGGGGGCAGTTGTATTTAAGAGGCAGAGGTCGAGGTCGAGTTGCGACAGTAAATTTTCGACCTCCCAACCTCGGCCAGTTAGCACGGCACCACCCCACAAGGTGTTATGAGCATTAAAATCTCCCAAAAGTAGGAAAGGTTTAGGGAGTTGATCAATCAGTGCAGGCAGTATGTTGAGGGGTTCTGCACCATCTGGAGGAAGATATACATTGCAGACAGTTATTTCCTGTGCCGTCCTTATCCTGACAGCCACAGCTTCAAGAGGCATTTGAAGGGGCACAGGTCCACTACATACTGAGTTGAGGACATTGACACAAACTCCACCTGACAGACTATTATAGTTGCTACGGTTCCCAAGTATCCCTTATAGCCGTGGAGGACAGGGCATTGCCCAGAACCAGGTTTCCTGGAGGCAATGCAGAAAGCAGGCGTAAAGCTTAACAGTTGCCGTAGCTCAGCCAGGCGGTGGAAAAAACTGCTGCATTTCCACTGGAGGATGACATCATCGTGAGACTGGGAAGGCATGGAACATTCAATGAGGCAGTTTAAGCCTCAGGGTCACCTGCTGCCTGTGCAATTGACATCCATTGTATCTGAGGGCCCAGCAAGATCTAGAACCTCAGCGGATGCCAGAATCTCCACCTCATCCTCAGACACAGAGTTTGCAGGTAGTGGTGGTGGTGAGAGTGCCACCTCAGTGCCTTAGTTCTTGAAAGTCTTTATTTTTAGGTTTCTCTCACTACTACTTAGGTTTGCCCTGCTGGGAGGACTTCACTGCTTTAGTGTCAGGGACTGAGGAGGATCGTGAAGCCTTATGACCAGATACCTGTGGTTGCTTAAGCCACTGGTGTGTGTCAGCTTTGCCACTGGTAGGAACCTGGGAAGGGAGTAACCCAAGCAAGGGATCCCTTCTTGGCGAGAGGAGCTGAACAGACTTACGCTTCTCCGGCTGAGAAGTGGGGCTGATGTCCCAGATGGGGGGAAAGGAGGGGGGGGGGGGGGGGTTGGGGTGTTGCTCCTGAAGTGCAGGAGCAACAGGCAGGGGAGTGTCCTCACCATCAAGGGGGCAGGTGGAGTCTGACAGCTCTGAAAGCCAACTTTACATGACGAAACGGAAGATGGTAGAACTGTTGTCACAGCGGCAGTGTAGGTTGTTGTCATATGCACAGGATGTAGGCCCTCATATTTCCTCTTAACCTCAGTTTAGACCAGTCTGTCCAGGGTCTTGTATTCCATTATTTTCCTTTCTTTCTCGAGAATCCTGCAGTATGGGGAACAAGGTGAATGATGCTTTCTGCAGCTGACACAGATGGAAGGCAGATGGAAGGCGGGGCACAGGGCCTATTGAGATGTGAAGGACGTCCACAATCCCGACAAGTGATCTGGAAGTACAACAGGAAGACATATGGCCAAACTTCCAGCACTTTCAGCACCGCATCGGGGGGGGGGGGGGGGGGGGGGGATTTATGGCTTTAGGTCTCAGCGGTAGACCATCATCTTGACCTTTTGGGTAGTGTGTCACCCTCGAAGGCCAAGATGAAGGTACCAGTGGCAACCTGATTATCCTTCAGACCCTAGTGGATGTGCCGGACAAAATGGACACCTTGCCGCTCAAAATTGGCGTGCAGCTCATTGTCCCTGTGAAATATGATACCCTGGACCATATTTAAGATCTTATGGGGCGTGATGAAAACAGAAACATCCCCCAGCTTGTCACAGGCAAATAGCACCCATGACTGGGCAGAGGATGCTGTTTTGATCAAGACCAACCCTGACTGCATTTTGGACAACCCCCCACCTCCCCAAACTTGTCCTCTAAATGCTCCACAAAACACTGAAGTTTCACTGACAAGAAAGATTCCCCATCAATTCTCGTACATCCAAGGTACCAGGGTGAATAAGCTTCGCTGCCATCCTTAGCCTAGCGTTCCTCCCATGGTGGGGGCAGGGAGGGGGGATGATGATTTGGGGTTGCATTTCTTAGCATTGAAGTTAGATCTTTACCGCTTAGAGATTGCTGGTGTTTGACCACCAGCAAGAGATGATTTACTACACTTCGTGGCGAATTATCCGCCCTGATGCCACCCACTCCAACCAGAGGTCCTCCCCACAGACACCACCCACCCACAGCAAAGGCCACCTGGCAGGATGGCCATTGCCGGGAGTCCCGATGCCCCAGGGTGACAGGCATCTACTCCTTGGCATACGTGGGGAGTTAACGGCGCAGGCATCAGCAGAGTGATCCCTGTGTGGTCAGGGGGCTACAACCAACAGGTTACACGGCAACCCCACAACAACGGACTGGCTACCATGCTGGATATCAGGTCCAAACGAACTAAGAAGTCTTATGATCGACAGTGCAGAAAGCGATACTGCACAGAGGATGGAGGAAAATGCACCCAGGAGGGTGACCTCAACCAACAGCTGGAGAATGGGCAGAAGTGCAGATACAAGTCAACGAAGGATGCAAAAGGTCTCAGCGTATGATGGACACTATGCACTATGTAATCTTACAAAAGGCAGGAATACCTCAGGCCTATTCTAACCCCCGGACCCACAGGGGGACCGGACACCTGGCTGAAAATTACTTGCAAGATCATGGCGTCCCTCCATTGGTAATGCTGGAATTCATTATGGTGTTGGCCCGTTCTTAGCCTTGATGACAGCTTAAACTCTCACAGGCATTTGTTCAATCAGGTGCTGGAAGGTTTCTTGGGGAATGGCAGCCCATTCTTCACGGAGTGCTGCACTGACCAGAGGTACTGAAGTCAGTCGGTGAGGGCCTGGCATGAAGTCAGCATTCCAAAACAAACCAAAGGCATTCTACAGGATTCAGGTCAGGACCCTGTGCAAGCCATTCCATTACAGGGATGTTATTGATGTGTAACCACTCCGCCATAAGCTGTGTATTATGAACAGGTGCTCGATCATGTTGAAAGATGCAATCGCCATCCCCGAATTGCTCTTCAACAGTAGGAAGCAAGAAGGTGCTTAAAACATGAATGTAGGCCTCTGCTGTGACCACCCATACCGCCTCCGAAGTTTATTGTTGGCATTATACATGCTGACAGATGACGTTCACTGGGCATTTGCCTTACCCACACCCTACCATCGGATTGCCACATTGTGTACCATGATTCGTCACTCCACACAATGATTTTCCACTGTTCAATTGTCCAATGTTTACACTCCTTACACCAAGCAAGGCATCGTTTGACATTTACCAGCATGATGTGTGGCTTATGAGCAGCCGCTCCACCATGAAATCCAAGTTTTCTCACCTCCCACCTAACTGTCATAGTTCTTGCAGTGGATCCTGATGCAGTTTGAAATTCCTGTCTGATGATCTGGATATATGTCTGCCTATTACACATTACAACCCTCTCCAACTGTCGGCAGTCTCTGTGAGTCAACAGACAAAGTTGGCCTGTACGCTTTTGTGCTGTACTTGTGCCTTCACATTTCCACTTCACTATCACATTGGAAACAGTGGACCTAGGGATGTGTAGGAGTGTGCAAATCTCGTGTAAGAATGTATGACAAGTGACACTCTATCACATGGCCGCATTCGAAGTCAGTGAGTTCTGCGGGGTGTCCCATTCTGCTCTTCCCAATGTGTAAAGACTACTGAAGTTGCTGATATGTAGTACCTAACAGTGGGTGGTAGCACAATGCACCTAATATGAAAAAACATGTTTTTGGGGGTATCCGGATACTTTTGATCACACTGTGTATCTACAAAATAACATTTTCTGCCCGGAAGCAATCTTCCACACATGCGGAAGGTTAATGGGTAGAGCATTCACATCAGGGAGTGAACTAGTTTTCAAACTTTTCTGGCAGATCTTCCTGTTATGCACATGGAAGTTACAGGTTTATTTCGATAGTGAGATGATGTAACAAGAAGATAGATAAAAAGACTAATATGTGACAATAAGTAATGTTTATATGGCTAGTTGTATTGAAAAAATAATTCTGATACTTACTGCAAGAGTGGGTGGCATTTTAATTTGTATCCCCTGCCAGCTTCCGTTGTGACAGCTAACTGTCACTGATCACCGACTTTTTACTATGCATAAAAAAATATACTGATTGTCGAGATAAAATTCTACACAACTTCTCATATAAACATTACTCACGGCATTATATTCACAATTTAGTAACTGGCAGCTAGGGTGTACCTCAACTAGCAGAGAAGGTGCTGCCTCTGGATTTTTCTGAATTTTAGCACACAGAGCTTAAGTTTATTTCATTGGAACATGTTTTTGCAGCAACAGTTTTTTTTGTCTTGTTTCCTAAATGGAAATAGAATTAGATGCTGTTGGTACTAAAAATTGTTTAAAAATTTAGTTTCTCATTGAAAATTACTTAGTTGCATTTGCCTTAGTATGAAAAATTTTGAAGGGTTTTGGAGAGCAATGTCCTATGTCATATTCTTCACAACACTACCTGTTATTTTTTCTTGCCAAATTGCCAGATTTTGTCTTGCTCCATTCTGCACAAATCTTTCATATCCTCTGAGAGCATTTTCACATTTCTGTAGCTGGAAGCGATTTAGGAGAATGTTTTTCACTGAGTCTGTTTACAAGTGAACTGCTCTGAGTGGAAGCAGATTTCACCCAGGCCTTTCTTCATCAAAACCACTGCCAACCAGCAACAAATTCAAGAAAATGTTTGCTAGTATGCCTCAATTTCTTGTATGAAATATACCAATTTACAACCATTGTCATAAAAATGTGAAAAAGCATTCTTCCACCACTTTATTCACTTCCTCTCAAAAGGGTGGTAGCCCATTAGCTGATAAGCTTTGGTCCACACCGGCCCTGTATTTATTATAATCCACAATACATCTTCTCTATAATTCCCAATTTTCTTCTGAAATTAATCGTAATCTTAGTGTTTTATCACCAAAATAAATACATTTCTAGTTTCTTCCTATTTCACTAACTGCAAATGGTCTTATCTGCAAAATTGAAGTTCATTTTTTTCAGTTTGTGAGCAATTATATCTTTGGCTAGCCCTTTACTAGTTTTCAGTACTGCATTGTAAGGCTGCCTCGAAAATGAACACAAAGTATGCAACAATAACAGTCGAAGCCATTTGCCTTGTGTGTAGCACAACACATGGCAATGAGAGATACGTGAACATAGCCAAGCAAGCAGCACACAGTGTTTTTCTCTATTGTTTTTTTCCACCAACAGGAGAGAGGAGTATTTTTTTGTGTTAGTAAAAACATCATAAAGTATCTTTACACAGATGACAAACTTAAGGAATATGTTGGAATACATTCACAAAACTGAGAAGCAGCCACTCTAGGTCCGACATTGGTCATCATTTTGGAAAGCAATTCATGCAACATAGGACCTACATTGCTTATTTCTGAAGAATTCAAGTTTTTATCTATCTTCGTGTCACAGTCAGCACCCAGCATCATACTACAGATATAAACTTACTGCAAGTTGTCGTAAAAGGTTTGAAAACTGTTTAACAGAATGAATGGAAAAAACGGAAAAACCAGTATGGAATAATGATAACATTATGAAATTTTGCAAAAATTAACAGAATGTGTATTTTTTTTAAAAGTGACTTTTTGCTGTTTTTTGTAGGCCCATATTTTACTGAGTTATAGAATGTATTGTAAAAATAAAATTCTTCTCCAGCTGTCTCTCTGTGCTAAGGTTGGCCACAGAAAGAGATAATTTAAGAGTGAGAGACTACCTGACTATTCTTTGGGTAAGTATCCAACTTGTTGATGTATGTAGTTCTGCAATGAGAAATAAAGTTTGTTGTGGATGCTGTACACAATACTACAAAGACGAAATGGACAACAAGAAAAGGCACACATTTCTACTAGAATGCAAATTGGTAAAATGTGTAATACCTCCTCTATGGAAGTAATAAGTTAATTTGCTGCTCAGGACATAAGAGGGATACTGCATATTGCCTGTGAATGTGTGCTTCTGTCACTGCTTAAATCAGTTGTCTCACTTGTAACGATAATAAGCACTATTCAGAAATGTTACTGCAAATGCATATATGACTACTGCTGCCACCTGACAGCTGTTTACTAACTAGTGCTGCCACTAGACTGTTGTTCCTTGTACTACTCAGACTAGTGATCCTCAGATAACACAGATTCAGGAACCGCTGACTGCGAGTTGACGCTTTTCATACATTTCCAAGAAATGTGGTGGATTGGACATGGCGAGCAATAATTCAGAAGCACAATTACACGGCCTAAAGAAGAAATACATGAGAGGCAGAGCAAAGATTAAATGCTTTGTCGCAGAAGTGACAACAATATGTTTTGGACCAGCTCAGTGAACTAGATGAAGGGATTCTAGACCTATTAGATGATAACAAAGATGAGGCCGACATACAAAAAATGTGAAGGCTATATAGATGCTGCAAAACATGCTATTTCTCAAATGTTGCACAAAATAGAGGAACAGCTCACAAAATCTGCAGCAAGCTTAAATATTTCCGATATCCCCGCAGCACAATCTGTAGCAACGAGTGTTCCTTCACCTTCAATAAGACTTCCACCAACCAAGCTTGAGACCTTTCCATGCAATGTGGAGACCTGGGTAAACTTCTGGGATTAGTTATATCAGATGGTCAACAGGAACCCATCAGTTATTACTGTCAATAACATTTCTTTGCAGCTCAGAAGCTCCTCCAATCTCATTATGGCAACAAGTATCGGATAATTCAGACCCACCAAGTTACATAGAAGCCTGGAAACCATTCAGCTGGCCATTGCAGAGGACCTCAATTCGACATTCATTGAATGTCAGTGAGATTTTCAAACTCACCAGGAGAACAGGGAAAACATGAACAGACAAGGATGAGTCCTTGCACTTAAAATTCTCCCCACTTTTCTGGATTACATGTGCTGCTGCAGGATAACTCATGCCAAGCATACGGGGCTATCCAAAGGGGATATTTTGCACCTGATGGAGTTTTTGAGAGAGGAAGCGGAGAAGGCACTTACCATACAACATACGCGAGATAATCTTTCCATCACCTCCAGTGCCACTCCCATAGCTGCCTCACTCCACATGCACGTGAAATTTAAAATACCAACCCTGAAAGATACTAGAGTACTAAAACCATTCTGCATCCTGTGAATCCTGTGGCCGCTGGGCACAAGAGTGCAAGAACGTATGTGTCAGTTCTCTAATAGATAAACAGAAATGAAACAGCAGATGTTTTCTTTATCTGCAATGTGGGCAAACTGCCTAATATTGCAGGAAGAAGGTACAGGCTTAGAGTGCTATGTGTAGGAAGCTACATCGTAAGTCCACTTGTGATGAAGGGAGGGATCCTAATGCTCCTGCAGCCCAGACAAACATTACTTTCTTGGGACAGACAGCTGTTGCTCCTCACGGATTCCTGCACCTTTAGATGGACTGATTAGGACAGCTCTGTGTGAGCTGGATTCAGTAAGCCAATCTTGCTTAATAGCAAAACTGCTCATTGATTATTAGAAGCTGTAGACCATAGATAGGTAAGAATTAAGTGTTGTTCATTTGAATCAAAGCCTACATCATTTGAATCAAAGTCTACAAACTCACAACAGTGCAGACTTTTTCAGTTTAATATGAAGGGGCTTTGGAAGAACCCTTTTGTCTCTCTCACTACCTTAGGAAGTCTTCACATTTCACACCAGCCACTGTTCCACAACATGTAAACAGTTTATCAAACACTCATATGTTAGCAGGTCCAAAAACCAACTCAACAGAAGGTATCCCCACAGTGATTCTCACAGGAGGCGATTTTTATTGTAAAATAGTGAAGGATATTTCGCCAATAAGCATCTGTGAATCTTTAGTGTTGGGTCCTTCCCTATTTAGCTGGATGATTAGTGCAAACAAGTCAGGAGGCTGAATGCTTGCAACTGCGGTGAACTTTATTCTTCCTGACTAGTCTCCTCTGCCCTCAGATGTTTTCAGGACATTGAGAGTATAGGGATTACTGCCAATCTGACCCATGAATAATAAGGACAAGTCTTCTTGACGAGTTCAGAGCATCTTTCTTTCTGTATAAAGAAGAGAGCAGCAGTTTCACTTCTAAAAAGATTGAATATAACCCAAGTAACAGACTGACTGCAGAGTATCTCTGCTGCCAACTGAGAACAGTATTTCAATGTCCAGAAGTCTTCAAGCAAATGTAATATAACTTAATCCTGGACTAGATTAAGATGGGGTAAATAGAGATTATTCCTGCCCAGTTCTCAGGGATGGCACTGTTTTCTCCTCCTCATCGTGTAGAGAGGAAAGAGAAACATTGGAAGATTAAGTGGACAATAGTGTTAGATGTGTCCTCTCATGAAAGCTGTGCACCCTCTCTGGATGAGAGACTAAAGGCAGGACTGAATCTACTCACTCGAGATCCTAGAGATTTTACTGTGATTGAGACTGTGCCACCGTTACTGTCATGGACATCATGCAGGAGTCCCTTCAACAGGTCTTGAATGAAGAAGACAAAGACTTGACCATATTCTTCTGGTTCAGAGTAAAACGGGAGACCTTCAAACTACGTAATACAATATCGCACTTCACCAGGCTCCCATTCAGCCTGACCTACAGTCCATTTCTCCCATTCAGCCTGACCTACAGTCCATTTTTATACTCCATTACTCTAAGAGAACACGCCAACACATTTCCCACCATGGGACATTTTATAAAAAGCAATAGAGACATGGATCACAGAAAGTCATAATTTGGCGATCACAATAAATGAGGATTCAAATGAAAATCTTAAAAGCTCCATAAAATTCAAAAAGTTGTGTGATGGAGTTTATATGTGGAAATAGTGTCCTTTGCAGATCAAAACGTGACCGAAAGGTGGCAGAGTGATGCTAATACAGGAGAAGGCAACATCATCTACAGCAAAATGCCCACCCCACCATCAACATACACTGCAATTGAGCAGGGATCGTAACGCATTTTTTGTGGATTAATAGTGCTAACGCCAACCAAATGAAATTAATCACAAGAATGACCACAAGTGGTGTAGGAAGTTAAAAAGCAGTTTAACTTCTGTGGAGGATACTCCAAAACCAGGACAGGATCACCGCAGAGTGACAGATGAGAACACTATGTTAGTGGAGGAGCTTGTTAAGGAGTGCATACACTAACTTTGAACAAAACAGCCCCAAATTTGAAGGTTAGTGTTGGTTCAGTCCAGAATATTGTTGGCAATTCACTGCCCTTCAATAAAGCATCTGCAAGATGAGTGCCATGTCACTTGACTGCTGAACTGAAAGACAATTGCATAGATGACTATGAAGAACTTTTGCATTGCTTCCACTTCGAAAGTGATACACTTCTGGAAAAAAGTGTTAAAGGTGAGAAGACTTGGGTCCACTATCACCAACCAGAAATGAAATGTCAAGCAAGGAATGGCCCTGCAACTCATCATTGAAACCAAATAAATTCCACACTCAACTGACTGCTGGGTAAGTCATGCTCATTCTCTTCTGGGGTAAATTGAATAATTTTGAAGTATTACATGGATAGGGAAGTGATGGTAACCAGTACTTCTTACTCTTATTTAGGCCTATAATCAGGAGTAAACAACTAGGACTTCCGACTTCAGGAGTATTGTTACAGCATGGCAACACCCTATCACATACAGCCCCAAAGACATTTGAGACTATTAAGGAAATTAAATTTGAATGTCTGGTACAGTCTCCTCAATCATCAGACCTTTTCCTAGTGACTCATTTTTCGGTTCACATACAGAAGTAATGGGAGGCAGGCATTGTAGAAGTGACGAAAACTGCGATGCACAATTGCCCCCCCATCACCTCCCCCCAACACACTCACAAAACCAAAAGAATTCTTTCATTGTGGTATCTAGCAGTGCTTTACATGCACTGAATGTCAAAGAGACTACAACAAGAAATGAATTTAAAATGTTTTGGTCATTGTTAAAAATGTTATAGCATTTTTCAGGTTTTCATTTGAATCACCCTCGTCATGTGAACTTTTAACAGAAAAACTGAAAAACCCAATGGGCCACCATCTCAGGGCAACTTGAAACTATCTGGAAGGCTGAAGGGCAAGAACCCCATGTACACACAAGTTTTAGGTGTACACAGCACTACCAACAATACCAATGAAATTCCCAGCAAGTCATCAGAAGAGCCAGCCACCAAATGATGGCTCTTGCAATGTATAGCTAGGTTCTATGATCAACTTGAATTGTTCTCCACCCCCCCCCCCTCTCTTGTTGGAAAATTGTTGCTCCTAGACACATGACACCAGGGAATTGTCTGGGATGAACTCGTGCCCTAGGACCTAGGAGCACAATGGTGCGCTTGGGTATCTTACTTACCATCGTTGTCACAGGTATGTGTCCCCAGAATGGTCAGACACAACTCGTGCAAGATACACTCAGGTACACGCATCCTGTGAGACATCCGAAAACGCATATGGAACAGCTCTGTACATTCATACAGCTTTAGAGAATAATGTCCTATTGCAATTTTCGCATTAGTAGGAATCTAATTACTATGTGACTTTTGCTGTGCAACAGAATTTAAACTCACTCATGCAATATTGTGGATGGATGCTACAGTTACATTAAGTTGGATTCACTGCAATTCAAACAAATTGAAGATGTCCATTTGTAATCATGTAATGAAGATACAAACTTACATGACACCCACACAATGGAGACTGCTCAGGACAAGACCAACCCATTTGATCTCTCATAAGGACTTCTCTGAGATCAAGTACATCACCTGGAAATTTGGTGACATGGACTGCCTCAGCTTGCACTCCTGAGTGTTGACCAATTGATACTCCGACAGTGGATCGATTACCTCCTGAGGAGAAAACAAAGAAAAACCCTAGCCAAGCTCTGTTGACACTTACACTGACCAGCCTCATGAACCTATCGACATTCAGATCATGCTGGAGGTTCCTTCAGACTACATCATGTACTCTCCATTTTCTAAGCAACATTCATCAGAGGGAGAAATATTTGGGAGAGCTTGCAGCCATTTAACTATCAGCTCCCTGAATATACTGAATATGAGTAGCACAGAGAGAATTATTTGTCAGAGAACTACATGCACTTCAAAATAATTTACCATTGTCAAGAGTAAAAATATTAAATGACACAACCCTTTCATTGGAGATGTTCAGACATGCCTAGGAGGAGCACTAGCATCAATAGGGAAGAAAACCATCTGGTGCTCCTTGATGGTTCCAATCATTCCATACAACTGGTTATTTGAGAGAAAGGCACATCTACATCCATCACTTTGGCATTCATTCTGTACTGTCCAAACTCCAAACTGAGCTTTGGAGCCTCAGAACTCGACTGGCAAAAGGAATGCTACACTCTTGCTTTGCATGTAAAATCCTGAAGAACCCACAAGGGCAAAAAATTGAAGCAGCCCTACAATCTGAACAAGTTACATGTGCTAAACCATTTGCTGTAACAGGGATAGAACCTGGTGAGCCACTATTCATCAATGTGGAAAGAGAAATGCACAAGTCACATATTCCTCTTTTCGTATGTGCTATGACGAAACAAAGCACCTCAGGTTTGTAGTTAAAATTTTGCTGCTCTGGCTCTAATACTTTTGGAGATTCCATTTTGTAAACAGAGCTAAGAAACCCTTTCTCTGACCTAACATGTTTTCTTTCTCTAAAACTGCTAGTTCTATATCAATGAAATTTTAATGCCACTTCATTACAACATAGCGATGACAAAAATAATACAACTTGGAAAAAAAAAGTACTCACTCATAAGGCCATCTATCAAACTCCCCAACTTCACAGCTGTAGGACTACCAATTTTTGAGGAAGCAAACATATTATTTAGAAAAAAATAGGATTTTTGGTTTTTCTTACATAATGGAAAACATTCAATCTCCAAAAGTACACACACCAAAAAAAAGTTCTCCATCACCCTGGTTCCCAGAACTGAGAATAGACATTGACTGTGGATATTTTATCACAGACACAGTCCCCTTGACTGTTCAGAGATGTCACTAAACACGCCTGAAGATGTAAACAACAAAGCATGAGCAGCACCTATTAGACAGAGAGGATCCAGCAGCCGATCAGTTCCAGTCATTTCACCAGGAAGGAGGTAACCAACTCACATTGCCTGTAGTTCAACCATGCCTAGATGGTCAATACTGTGGCTCAATCGCATCCGCATTGTTACCTTGTGGCAGGAAGGGCTCTCAACAAGGGAAATATCCAGGCATCTCCGAGTGAACCAAAGCGGTGTTGTTCCAATATGGAGGAGAGACAGAGAGACAGTAACTGTTGACGACATGCCTCACTCAGGCCGCCCAAGGGCTAATACTGCAGTGTATGACCACTACCTATGTATTATGGCTCGGAGGAAACCTGACAGCAATGCCAACATGTTGAATAATGCTTTTCGTGCAGCCACAGGATGTCGTGTTACGACTCAAAATTGTGCACAATACGCTGCACTCCTGACGCCCATGGTGAGGTCCATCTTTGCAACCATGACACCATGCAGCATGATACAGATGCGCCCAACACCATGCCAAATGAACCACTCACGATTGGCATCACATTTTCTTCACCGATGAGTGTCACATATGCCTTCTACCAGACAATCATCGGAGGCGTATTTGGAGGCAATCCGGTCAAACTCCCTTAGACACACTGTCCAGCGAGTGCAGCAAGGCGGAGGTTCCCTGTTGTTTTGTGGTGGCATTATGTGGGGCCGATTTAAGCCGCTGGTGATCGTGGAAGGTGCTGTAATAGCTGTACAATATGTGAATGCCATCCTCCGGCCCATAGTGCAACCACGTCGGCAGCATATTGGCGAGGCATTCGTCTTCATGGATGACAATTCATGCCCCCATCATGCACATCTTGTGAATGACTTCCTTCAGGATAATGACATCATTCGACTAGAGTGACCAGCACGCTCTCCAGACATGAACCCTATCGAACATGCCTGGAATAGATTGAAAAGGGTTGTTTATGGACCACATGACACACCAACCACTCTGAGGGATCTACACTGAATTGCCATTGAGGAGTGGGACAATCTGGACCAACAGAGTCTTGATAAACTTGTGGATAGTATACCATGACAAACACAAGCATGCATCAACACAAGAGAACGTGCTACTGGGTATTAGAGGTACGGGTGTGTACAGCACCTCTGAAGGTCTCTCTGTATTAAAGTTAGAGTAGTGAAATTTTAACTGAAAACCACAATGAAGATGACTAATAATGTCATGTACAATATTGACCAAAATCCTGTTAGTTTAGGAATACATGCAGATTCAACAATATACAGACCTGTCCTTAAATTTTCTTCAAGCACCGTAATAGGCCAAATTTATTGTTCCCAAAGGCAAAGAAGCAGACACTATTGGCAGAAGACAGCAGTATGCTTAAAATCAACTATATCCAGGAAAACCAAGTGATCATAAGGAATCCATTTCTTCGATTTTGACGAGACATTAAATCCTGTTCCAAGCTTGCTTTCTCTTTATTTCTTTGACATGAATCCTTGATGTTTCCACACATTTTCTTGAAAAAATTGTTTAAAATGCTATGAAATACAGGTTTATTAAAAATGAAATCATACTAGCTTCATTAAATTTTTTTCATGTTGTTAGCAATAGGAGAATCTTAACCATCTACAGTATTTTTCTACTGAATCTCTACGGAATATGTTACAGAAATGTGGTCTATTTATTTCCCAGTTCCTTTAACAGAGAAACATTCAGAACAAGCAAAGGAATTTTTAACCATATGGAAGTTTTCTAACTGTGACACTGCTGGAAGGAAACATCCTGGTACACACAATGCTTTAAAGCAAAGAAACACTGACCTTGAGAGATTAACAGAGTATTTCTGTGAGTGTCTCACTGTAATATTCTTTATCTACACATCTTGCGACAAGACTGTGGTATGCGTCAGTCACAGGGCTACTGCCTCAACACTTGTCACTGAAGCAGCAGAGCAGTGGGTGGCAGCTGCACCAGCCATACGCCTCAGCCCAAAATCAAACTGTGCATGCACGAGTAGGCAGCCCCTCTAAGTGTGGAATAGGTCCTGTTGCTGATGCAGGTCACTGTCGTACCTTGGAAAGGTACATTTAACAATTCCAATAGGACCACAGTCTATGTCAAACACCAACCTAGTAAAAGGATTCCAGCTGATACAGAAACTCTCCAACAGCTTTTGGAAGCATTGGGTGAAAGAATATCTATTGGAGCTGAGGAACTTCCATGAAGTTGGAGATATACTTGGACGATTTTTCATATTCCACAATGGGGATAGTGTTCTGATACACAAAGACAAACACACATGACCCATGTGGAGGAAGGGCATAAAGACAGACTACTACCTGGGAGAGCTGAGAAGATAAAACAATAATCCTCCACACACCAGATGGCCATACGCTGAGTTGTCCCACACAGCTGGTCATACCTTTACAGGACGACCAGCGTGAAGACGACGTTACAAAATAAGATACCCATTATGAGTGAGACATAAGTTGCTTTATGTAGTGTTGTAATGAGAAAAACAGTTTGTAGTGGATCTAATGCACATTGTGATTACTATAATTACACACCACCACAGCGTTATAAAATTTGGGATCATTGAGACTCGTTTGTTCCCCCATGGAAACATGCATGTCTAAGGTATACTGATCAGATGGTTTGAGCGTTTCTCCTCTGATGATGTTTCAGGGTGTTTTCCTTGGTGTTGGTTTGTCTGCCCCTATACCCTTTTCTTACACTGAAATGGCTGGAACTGAGCATAAACTGCAATGCTGCAACCACTTTAAAGTATTTTAAATTATTATTTAAGCCCTCAAGCATTTTTAAATGTAAAATGTGAGCTCTTAAAAGTTATTTATCTGCTGTATACCAATTAAAAAAATATTTTTTGATAAGTTATCCAAGTTAAAACAATTCATTCCCAATTCTTCTCACCATTGCTTAGTAAAGCAATGTTGTTACGAGATCTGTTGCATTGAATAAAGTCTGATAAGTCTATAATGATAAGGTGGCATGGTTGTACAACAGCAAGGTCTTTAGCACTCAAACTAAAAATTTTATGTAAGAGTGTGGATCACATTTTATGAAACTTTACTACTCTTGCGCACGCATGCGCCCACACACACACACACGCCCACACACACACACACACACACACACACACACACACACACACACACACACACACACACACAATGAAAATCAGATTGTCATATCTCTAACATACACTAAACAGAATGAAATGATCACTGGAATTTACAGGATGAGGCAGCCACTCTGCAAAATACCAATGTCTCCAGCCAAAAAGCTCTGATGAGTGACCTGAAAAAAAGACTGCCCACTCGGACAAAGCTTTGCAATCTGAGTAATCTAACTATCGCTAGGTAGAAAGTTAATAAGTGTTCCAGAGCTGCAATAACTCGATTGGAGATTCAGGAACATTTTGGCAGAGAGAGGGAGATCAGTAAAATGCTATTAACTGATTAATTGTGGCTAACTTAACCACCCAATTGCATAACATTCGTTACACAACACTCATGACACCACAGCTGCTTTAACCGATGAGCACTCGCACTATGAGGATTTTGCTCACAGAAATTTGAAAACACCTGACATTTTGTCAACAATGCCTCCAGGATTCTCATTTGCTCAGTATCTAGGTTTTATACATCCCCCCACCCCCACAACTGTTGTCGTCATGTCAGCGTGCGGGTGCCACCTCACAGGTCAGCTGGTTGAGCCAGTCATCGCCATGTGGCATTTAGCTAATCGCCTGAGCATTAAAATAAGTGTATCTTGCAATTCATATTTTTTTAAATGTCATTTTGTGCGTGTTGCTCTTCGTTTAATGTGTTTTTTGTTATTTATGATGGCTAAGTACATATGAAATAAGTAAACTAATATTATTTTGTATTTTTATTGATGGCTAGACAAGAAGAAAGAATTTTGGCATGAGTGGAAGAAGGAGAAGAATCTGGAAGAGGAAGAAAACCTAGAAAATAATTAAGTAGCATCTATCAGAGGTAACAGTATTGAAATTTGGCCAGGAGAATTAACACAGTGACCATTGTACCAAGTTAGAATGGTAATCAGAAGAAGATGGAGGTGCGATTCTTCCATCTAATCTAAGAATGTGATCAGTTATTTTACTTAGACAAAGACAAGCAAACGAAGTGGAGTTACTGTTATTGGTAGGAAAGAGGTAAAAGCTGGGACAAAAGATGGCGAAGATATTGTGGACTGTTTTCATCTCTTTGGAACTGAAGAAACACTGACTAATTACATATACAAATACTCACATTGTTCAATTAAGATATATGCTTTGTATGAGCCAAATTCTTTTTACAAAAAGTAATGCAGATATTTACTAGGGCTAGCAACCAAATGGTCCCTACAAATTTGATAGCGCTGCACCTGCTGTCATGAAACGTTTATCACAAGATATAATATATACAGGTAGAAATAGAACAGGTGATAATTAAAACTCACCTCAATTCCATTGGCTGATGAATTTATGACCCAACAACAACTATTGTTTAATTTAATTGGATATATAAAAAATCTATTCACAAAGTGGTGGCAGAAAAAAAAAACCACACACACACACACACGTTAAGTCTCCTCTGGCATGCAGTTATGATACTGATCGGACTGATCCAACAACAGGGGAACACGCAAAACCCGAAATCGTCACATATTATAATAAGACAACAAGAAATGTCAATGTGGTGGAGCATCTGAAAGAGCAACATTCCATGGCTTGAGTATCATATAGGTGGTCTATAAGACTTTTTTTTTCTTCAATTTTAAATAATACAATCACAAATAGCCAAGTAATATATAAAGAAAAAACAAATGTCATTATTACTGGGAGACAATACCTGGTGCTAACATAACCACAAACTGTGTATAGGAGTACAATGGAAAATTTGTCTGATCCTTTACAGCAAGTTACCAATGAAACTGAAGTTCCTGACACTGAAAAACTCAGTGGTATATGTAAAGTCTATCCACAATGCAAAAATCAGAAGACAAAAAAGGCATGTATTAACTGTCAAAAATATTTGTGTAATGAACATGCTGTGATAATGTGAATTGCAAAGCTCAGATGCATGATAAAGATTAAGTCACAAAAGTTAAATAAAAAGAAATACTTTCTTCCAGTTCTGTTTTATAAGTGCCTTAGAAGACACAGTTTTAATTATCCTAATATTATTACCAACAATATAGGTATGCTGATTGTTCTGAATTGCAAATAAATATTTTAATATGAGTTTTATTATAAAAATAACAAGAAACCCACGAGTTTACTCTTAGGTACATTGCAGACTGCTTGCTGAGTAAGAGGGGAAAAAATGCTACACACACACACACACACACACACACACACACACACAAGATCATGTAACCATGCACCAATGGAAACTGTCCCTACAGTCCTCATTCTTGCATCCCCATGGCCTAAGCCTCAACTAGATCACATCCCCAGGCAATCCTCACCCTATCTCTGATCACAAGTACATCAATGTGCCACTCATCACTCACAATGTTTGCCCGTCATTTTTGTGCTTTGTTCCCTTTCTGGATTTTCGCATACCTTAATATTTTACACAAGAAGAAGGTTGTATACGTGGAAGAACCCTGGAGATACTAAAAGGTATCAGATAGATTATATAATGGTAAGACAGAGATTTAGGAACCAGGTTTTAAGTTGTAAGACATTTCCAGGGGCAGATGTGGACTCTGACCACAATCTATTGGTTATGACCTGTAGAGTAAAACTGAAGAAACTGCAAAAATGTGGGAAATTAAGGAGATGGGACCTGGATAAACTGAAAGAACCAGAGGTTGCACAGAGTTTCAGAGAGAGCATAAGGGAACAATTGACAGGAATAGGGGATAGAAATGCAGTAGAAGAAGAATGGGTAGCTCTGAGGGATGTAGTAGTGAAGGCAGCAGAGGATAAAGTAGGTACAAAGACGAGGGCTGCTAGAAATCCTTGGGTAACAGAAGAAATATTGAATTTAATTGATGAAAGGAGAAAATATAAAAATGCAGTAAATGAAGCAGGCAAAAAGGAATACAAACGTCTCAAAAATGAGATCGACAGGAAGTGCAAAACGGCTAAACAGGGATGGCTAGAGGACAAATGTAAGGATGTAGAAGCTTATCTCACTAGGGGTAAGATAGATACTGCCTACAGGAAAATTAAAGAGACCTTTGGAGAGAAGAGAACCACGTGTATGAATATCAAGAGCTCAGATGGCAGCCCAGTTCTAAGCAAAGAAGGGAAGGCAGAAAGGTGGAAGGAGTATATAGAAGGTTTATACAAGGGCGATGTACTTGAGGACAATATTATGGAAATAGAAGAGGATGTAGATGAAGACGAAATGGGAGATACGATACTGCGTGAAGAGTTTGACAGAGCACTGAAAGACCTGAGTCGAAACAAGGCCCCCGGAGTAGACAACATTCCATTAGAACTACTGACGGCCTTGGGAGAGCCAGTCATGACAAAACTCTACCAGCTGGTGAGCAAGATGTATGAGACAGGCGAAATACCCTCAGACTTCAAGAAGAATATAATAATTCCAATCCCAAAGAAAGCAGGTGCTGACAGATGTGAAAATTACCGAACAATCAGTTTAATAAGCCACGGCTGCAAAATACTAACGCGAATTCTTTACAGACGAATGGAAAAACTGGTAGATGCAGACCTCGGGGAGGATCAGTTTGGATTCCGTCGAAATGTTGGAACACGTGAGGCAATACTGACCTTACGACTTATCTTAGAAGAAAGATTAAAAAAAGGCAAACCTACGTTTCTAGCATTTGTAGACTTAGAGAAAGCTTTTGACAATGTTGACTGGAATACTCTTTTTCAAATTCTAAAGGTGGCAGGGGTAAAATACAGGGAGCGAAAGGCTATTTATAATTTGTACAGAAACCAGATGGCAGTTATAAGAGTTGAGGGACATGAAAGGGAAGCAGTGGTTGGGGAAGGAGTGAGACAGGGTTGTAGCCTCTCCCCGATGTTATTCAATCTGTATATTGAGCAAGCAGTAAAGGAAACAAAAGAAAAATTTGGAGTAGGTATTAAAATTCATGGAGACGAAGTAAAAACTTTGAGGTTCGCCGATGACATTGTAATTCTGTCAGAGACGGCAAAGGACTTGGAAGAGCAGTTGAACGGAATGGACAGTGTCTTGAAAGGAGGATATAAGATGAACATTAACAAAAGCAAAACGAGGATAATGGAATGTAGTCAAATTAAATCGGGTGATGCTGAGGGAATTAGATTAGGAAATGAGACACTTAAAGTAGTAAAGGAGTTTTGCTATTTAGGAAGTAAAAAAACTGATGATGGTGGAAGTAGAGAGGATATAAAATGTAGACTGGCAATGGCAAGGAAAGCATTTCTGAAGAAGAGAAATTTGTTAACATCGAATATAGATTTATGTATCAGGAAGTCGTTTCTGAAAGTATTTGTTTGGAGTGTAGCCATGTATGGAAGTGAAACATGGACGATAACTAGTTTGGACAAGAAGAGAATAGAAGCTTTCGAAATGTGGTGCTACAGAAGAATACTGAAGATAAGGTGGATAGATCACATAACTAATGAGGAGGTATTGAATAGGATTGGGGAGAAGAGAAGTTTGTGGCACAACTTGACTAGAAGAAGGGATCGGTTGGTAGGACATGTTTTGAGGCATCAAGGGATCACAAATTTAGCATTGGAGGGCAGCGTGGAGGGTAAAAATCGTAGAGGGAGACCAAGAGACGAGTACACTAAGCAGATTCAGAAGGATGTAGGTTGCAGTAGGTACTGGGAGATGAAGCAGCTTGCACAGGATAGAGTAGCATGGAGAGCTGCATCAAACCAGTCTCAGGACTGAAGACAACAACAACAACAATATGCATACATTTAATGCTTATTTTGTGGAAATTACATGGAGTGCTCCTAAAGGTGGTAAAACAAGTCAAGATACTTCCTAGCGGATTAAAACTGTATACCAAGCCAGGACATTAACCAGGTTCCAGTCTTTCTCCTGCACACAGTTTTAATTTGCCAAGAAGTTGCAAAATGGCACACGCTTGGCAGCTCAGTGAGAGAACGACATCAGAAGTGAAAAACAGTGGAACAAGCAGTGTCATTGGTATCAGTTATTATTTCCTTTCTCCTGATACATATTGCACAGAAATTTCTCACACTCAATATGATATATGATTTCTTTTATATGGCTTTTGGAGTAGCTCTGCTGCATTTCATTAAACTGGAATACCATGCAATTATAAAATTGCCTGCTCAAAATGGACTATCATAAACAACAATTTCATTGAACCCAGAGGAGGACTACAAGACACCTGCTCCATTATCAATAGTTTTTCCTTGAAGGTGATAAACATGAACCAAGGCTCAATATTGTAACCATGAATGTATACATTGAGGTAAAGCACAATGTGGTATTGGACATCAGCAAGTACGTAAATATGGAAAAACTGTTTTTGAATGCTGGCCAAAAGCAAATGTGAAAAACTTCTCAGTAATGTTTTTAATTTTCATAAATACAGGGTGCATACGACCCCGGACAAGCGGGAGATCTGGGAATTTTTTCATCTGGGAGAAAACTGGGAAAACTTGGGAATGTTTCATTGTTCATTTTCAGTTAAATTTTTGTAACTCTGACTGGTAATAACTGATATTCTAAATGTAGCCATTGGCTGTTTAAGCAGCTGCAGCAAGCAGCCACATGTTAGCCGGAAAAATTTTACTGGTGTGCCCAAGCTGTCAGATTCATGCATGTGCAGCGGGCCCGGATCTCAGGGGGCAGATAGAGTAGGGGTGGGGAGGGGATGTCAAATTCATATTTTTGAGGGAAAGACCTTGTTTCACAAAGTACCTAGCGTTCAGCGCACTTGGTCTATTGGTTATTCATGTGATTTTAAACGCATCCCTTTTGGCTTTTGAGCTTTCTGAACACATTCTAAATTGATATCTGAATGAATCTAAGTTGACTTTTGAACGCGAGCAAAGTGTACTTGATGTCTCTGCCAGGGGAATACTCTCCGCCCCTAGAAAAAACTTTCCTGCATACAAATGGGAATGGGGCTATACGAGCCGAGTGGAATAAAGCCAAACGGATGAATCGCTGTTTGTCTATGTGGTTGACTGGGTTTGCGAATGATCAGCATTGTTGTGATTAGAAGTGAATCCATAGGTTCAGATTACCAGAGTGGAAATAAACGACTCACAGGAATAACAGGTAAGAAAGATTGTAAATTATCATCTCGATGTATCCAAGAAAATAAATTTTGACAGAAAATCTTGGACCAGAGCCCTACACAAGTAAGGGTCAGTTATACAGTTCCCAGCTAGCAGCCGCTTAAGTTCCATTCTACGAGTAGCACGGAACACGTGTTGTACAAACATGTAATAATGCCTAACCGGAGAATAAACATAGGATAAGTAGACCAGCTGATAGTGGCAGGATTAGTGAAGTTAACTGGAGAATTAAGTTTTGACACTGGCAGAAATAGTTACAAGAATAAGTGATGACCAGATCGTTTGTTAGAAGGAGGAAGGAGAAGAAATGAAGAAATCACACAAATTATGGAAGAATTTGAGAATTCCAAATTTATATAAAAATTTCATACTACTACTTTTCGATCTCATGCTTGAGAAACTGGAGCGTATGAATGAAATGTGAAACTGTTTCCTAGTCTTGGGCACTATTTGTATTAACAGCTTATTCAGTATTAGACAACGACATTTCTGTTTTTCATGTAGCAAAACATTTGACGAACTCTGATGAGGTAATAGATTCTTTCGCAGAAAATAAAGCATGCAATGTAAGGCTGTAGCAAGATTAGAGAGAAAAGATGCTAGGACCTAAGGATTGAAGAAATGTGTACTGTCTTGCTTGTCTCTTGTCTTTACTGGTTTTATGTATTCTATATTAAATTTTATGTCACACAAAACAGAGAGTAATTAGCTAATATGCAATAAAGAGTGCAAATTTTCTGAAGAGTTCTTGCTCTCCCGGTTACAAATAATCCCGTCCAGTATTAACTGCTAGATTTAAGAGGGCAGGATGTCAAACCGGCCAACTGGAGGCAGGAGAGGCACCACAGGACATTTTAATTTCCACTGTCCTGAATATAATTCGATGGCATCCGTTACAAAATACACACGTTTGAGTCCCACAAAGGGAATTACAGTGACGTGCAGTACAAGAATGCTGTGTGAAGTCTAAAGAACATGTCTTATATTTCCATGAACATATATGTTCTATGTACCAGACTCTTCAGACAGATGTGCGCTATAAAATGAACGTACACTCCTGGAAATTGAAATAAGAACACCGTGAATTCATTGTGCCAGGAAGGCGAAACTTTGTTGACACATTCCTGGGGTCAGATACATCACATGATCACATTGACAGAACCACAGGCACATAGACACAGGCAACAGAGCATGCACAATGTCGGCACTAGTACAGTGTATATCCACTTTTCGCAGCAATGCAGGCTGCTATTCTCCCATGGAGACGATCTTAGAGATGCTGGATGTAGTCCTGTGGAACGGCTTGCCATGCCATTTCCACCTGGCGCCTCAGTTGGACCAGCGTTCGTGCTGGACGTGCAGACCGCGTGAGACGATGCTTCATCCAGTCCCAAACATGCTCAATGGGGGACAGATCTGGAGATCTTGCTGGCCAGGGTAGTTGACTCACACCTTCTAGAGCACGTTGGGTGGCACGGGATACATGCGGACGTGCGTTGTCCTGTTGGAACAGCAAGTTCCCTTGCCGGTCTAGGAATGGTAGAACAATGGGTTCGATGACGGTTTGGATGTACCGTGCACTATTCAGTGTCCCCTCGACGATCACCAGAGGTGTACGGCCAGTGTAGGAGATCGCTCCCCACACCATGATGCCGGGTGTTGGCCCTGTGAGCCTCGGTCGTATGCAGTCCTGATTGTGGCGCTCACCTGCACGGCGCCAAACACGCGTACGACCATCATTGGCACCAAGGCAGAAGCGACTCTCATCGCTGAAGACGACACGTCTCCATTCGTCCCTCCATTCACGCCTGTCGCGACACCACTGGAGGCGGGCTGCACGATGTTGGGGCGTGAGCGGAAGACGGCCTAACGGTGTGCGGGACCGTAGCCCAGCTTCATGGAGACGGTTGCGAATGGTCCTCGCCGATACCCCAGGAGCAACAGTGTCCCTAATTTGCTGGGAAGTGGCGGTGCGGTTCCCTATGGCACTGTGTAGGATCCTACGGTCTTGGCATGCATCCGTGCGTCGCTGCGGTCCAGTCCCAGGTCGTCGGGCACGCGCACCTTCCGCCGACCACTGGCGGCAACATCGATGTACTGTGGAGACCTTACGCCCCACGTGTTGAGCAATTCGGCGGTACGTCCACCCGGCCTCCCGCATGCCCACTATACGCTCTCGCTCAAAGTCCGTCAACTGCACATACGGTTCACGTCCACGCTGTCGCGGCATGCTACCAGTGTTAAAGACTGCGATGGAGCTCCGTATGCCACGGCAAACTGGCTGATACTGACGGCGGCGGTGCACAAATGCTGCGCAGCTAGCGCCATTCGACGGCCAACACCACGGTTCCTGGTGCGTCCGCTGTGCCATGCGTGTCATCATTGCGTGTACATCCCTCTCGCAGTGTCCGGAGCAAGTATGGTGGGTCTGACACACCGGTGTCAATGTATTCTTTTTTCCATTTCCAGGAGTGTATATTTGAAAAGTCAATTTTTTTTAATGTCCTATCTCAAACGCTCGAGGGAGGAGGGGGCACTATCCAGTATTGCCCCGGTTCAGAAATATTGTAGAGCCAGGGATGATGAGCAGAGCAGTCTGTGTTGTAGTGGGAAGGTGGGTAGTTTACAATTAGTGATTTTGGTGTTTGCTCTTCGTTTACTGCTCCTGCGTCAAATAAAAACAAAATTGAATTTTGTGGCTGAGGGCTATCAAGTGAATTAAAATACATTCACATAATTACGGAAGGCTAAAATATGTTATTAGTTTGACTATTTTATTTCCACCTTTTTGATAGTCAAGCATTAATGGCCTTGCACAACAATGAAGTTATTTTTGTTGTTTGGCTAAAGAAATTTGGCTTTTATTAATCTTTTCCACTGAGACACTCGGTTTATTTGAAACTGAAGTACTTAATCCCACACTATTGGCTTGTTTCAACTGTCCGCTGCATTTCAAGTGCACTTTAACATCTTCTAGCATGTATGGCATTATGGCAGCATAAAGAACCAAACATGAGAATGCAGTACTGGTACTCCAATAGAATTTACATCTCGAAAACTACACTGAAAAGCTTAATATCAGGCCAATGCCTACTTCGTTGGGAATCTGGACATACGAATGTACACATTTTAGAATGATTTACAAAATTCTGATGCTTTGGAGTATCCTGTGATGTCTTGTTTCTTTTATGACATACTGTAAGATCTTTTAATGTTTTACACATACGAACGGGCTTCCTAATGTCATTGTAGTTACACAAGCTCAGTGATGCCTGTTATCCGGCACTGTCTAGTAACTGCTGAACTGAACCTATTGCTAACATGTTGCGGGAAAATATTTGGAATGGCGGTTTGAAAAGCGCTGCTTTCAAAGTAAGTTTCCTTTTACACAAGATGAACTATGTGCGAGAATGAACGATGAATTTCTTAAATCACAGAGCAGAGTGTTTTCTTTTTCCCCTGAGTTTCATTTTCCAAAGTGCCAGGAAATTCTATGCCGGTTATAAAACCATAACCATTCAAAGGATTGACATGTTTTACAGTTCCGAGGGTAAGTATACTGTGATTTAACTCACAGGGGAGAAAGTGTATTTTTAACTGGGAAATCCAGGATTTTTTTTCCTTGTCCATGTATACACCCTGAAATAGCTTTTATTGGACCTACTACCTGTTACAATTCTTTGATATCTTGCTTGCATCACTTTATTCCTGCACCATATTTCAATGTATGACATTTTCACCTTCAGACAAACAT
Source organism: Schistocerca gregaria (assembly GCF_023897955.1). NCBI lineage: Eukaryota > Metazoa > Arthropoda > Insecta > Orthoptera > Acrididae > Schistocerca > Schistocerca gregaria. Next base: position 762,015,580 of record NC_064921.1, read on the forward strand.
TAATACAAAGCGACATTGAACTTAAAAACACAGATTTAACTCAAGTAATTTTTAATCTTAGTTTAGCAAATTCTCCTCCTCCAATCACTGTGGTACTCTGGATTTTGTTAGCCACAGTCTGCAATATCAAAAAGTACACTAACAACACATTGTTTGTTCAATACCAAAGTTAAGACTGCAACAGCCAGATCACTAATTATAATTTTATTTAAGATGAGCGGTTACAGCAAATTTACGTTGCTGTCATTGGAGCTGTGAAGCATATAGCTCAAAAATACAAGCATAATCAGGTCAGATCTAATAGATAGGCTACATATTTACACAACATGGATATAGAGGTTGTCCCAGAAATGTTGTGAAAAACTTTAGGTGAGGTAGGGCACGTAAGTATTTAGAATTGCATAGCAACCCATGGCCACAATGTCAGGGGCAAGTGATAGCAGGGGCCAAAGATCAGAAACTAAACAAGAGAGTTGTTCACTTTAAAGACCTATTGGATGAAATGAGTACACATGGTGTACAATGTGAATACAACTCTAACGGTACAACAGAGGCTCAAAGTTTGCACCATCAGACACCAAGCACATCTTGACACACTCAAACACACTAGAAGTTTCTTTGAGTGTAGCAGCTGCACAGACATTTCTAGCAAGAAGATCCATTTCACAGTCCACAGGATCATGATACATGAGAGATTTCATGGCTCCCTACAGAGAGAAATTCATGGCTCGAAAAATCCTTTGAGCATGGGGACCAGGAATCAGTCAACCATGCCCAACCCACTGATGCGTGAATGACTTGTTCAAATGTCTACGAACAGTCGGTCCAAAATGAGCAGCCACCCCATCATGCTGGAACTACATGCTACGCCTCACATTTGCTAGAACATCTTCAAGCACACTGGGAAGAACCTGAAACGTCTGGTAATTTGCAGCGGTCAAGCGGAATTGTAAAAAGTATGGTCCAACTAAGCAGTCATGTTGTGCCATGAGATGCCACATATCGAGGATTTTCTGGTGCTAACAAATGCTCATTGTGGTGACTGAATACAACATTCCTAGTGAATGGGGCCTCATCAATGAACAACACATAAGCTGGGAAATACACATCTCTGCCAGTTTTGTAGCAGAGCGAGATACAAATGTGCAAACAAACTTATGTAGTTAACATCTGTATGGGAAGTATTCTTGATAAATGCATGCAGTGGCTTGTCCATACATTAAGTCATGCCTGCAAGCTCACCATTCGTATACCATTCCAGGCTCCTCATACGCTGGCTAGCATTCGAATAAGGAAATGTTCACATCCCCCTCCAATACTTTCATGTACAGCACCATCTAGCACCACCTGACAACATTTGCAGCCATGGACTGCTATGCAATTCTCAATCCTTATGATATGCCCCACTTCCCCTAGGAATTTGTCGCAACATTTCTGGGGTATCCTGGAAACAGGGTACCTTTAATACAAGATTTATGTAAAATTTGATGCATGTTGCACCAACTGCACAAGCTCATTTTCACGTACAATGAAGACAACTGAAAATCTGACATCATTGTGCTTGTATTTAAGTCATATGCTCTACAAATCCCAAAATGGCAATTTGTATTAGCCGAAACTCATCATAAACAAACAATGTAGGAAAAGACAGATTGCTACTTACAATAAAGAAAACATGTTAAGTTGCAGACAGGCACAATTAAAAGACACACAATGCTTTTGGCCACAGCCTTCACCAGCAAAAGAGAAACACACACCATTCATATACGCAAGCAAACCAACCCCACGCACACATGACCGCTAACCCCAGCAGCTCAGGCCTAAACTGCTGGTGTCGGTAATTATGTGTGCGTGTGCGTGTGCGCAAAATCGCTCTTTTCCTACACTGCTGATATTTCTTACCATGAGTGTCCATTGTCTCATTATAATAATAATTAATAATCTTCACTGTTTAAGATTTTACTTCTATATTTCAAACTACTCCACATCACCCTCATATTTGTGTGATCTCAAGCGTATATGACACTACTGTAAGGCATAATCTGTATAACTTCAGGCAGGGAGGTTACCTCCATAGACTCTGATGTTATTGCATTTAGCATATGTAAAAATTCAGGAGGAAGCAAGAAAAACTTATTTGTTTTCCCCAAAAAAAATTCCTGCCTCGAGATACAGGCCTCCAAAGACGACACCATTTTGAAGATGCGAATTTAAGAATTTTTAAAAAAATGCTGTATCCCTATTTGTTCTAGATGTTTTGTTAAGAGTTTTTTATTTGAAAGATAATTGCTTTATGATTACAATGGTATCCTCCATTTGGACATATCTATAAAAGTTCTTTTGCTGTCACCTTTCGAATTTTTTTATAATTTACAGAAAATTTTTTTCTTCAAAAATGCCAATACAGGAAAGTTACATTTCTTTTCTGTTGATTAATAACATATAGTACTATATTCTTGTAAAGGAGAGCTTCAAGCTGGACAGTTTTATTTTTAAAAATCATTCTTTTTTAACTTTCAAGGGTAATGTAAGTCTTACTAAAGTTGTTTCTTACTAATTTCATTGTTACAGTGTTTATTTATATTGCCTTTGTTGCAGTTATTTCTGGTCACTTTCTTTGTTGCAATTATTTCTTACAATGCTATAGTTTCTTGTCAGTTTCTTTGACGTGGGTGTTCAGTGCTAAATTCTTTACTGAAGAGGCTTCTAAGAAACCTGAGACCATCCAGTGACACAGTTGACACAGTTGCAGTGTGTTCTGTGGAAAGGACTGTTAAAAGTGATACAAAGATGATGTGACTTACCAAACGAAATCTTTGGTATGTTGATAGACACACAAACACACACAAAATTCAAGCTTTCGCAACCCACGGTTCCTTCATCAGGAAAGAGGGAAGGAGAGGGAAAGACGAAAGGATGCCAGTCTGACATCACTGCCCGAACTCTTTGCCTTTACAAATGTCTGCTTGTGTCTGTGTATGTGCGGATGGATATGTGTGTGTGCGTGCCAGTGTGTACCTGTCCTTTTTTCCCCCTAAGGTAAGTCTTTCTGCTAACGGGATTGGAATGACTCCTTACCCTCTCCCTTAAAACCCACATCCTTTCATCTTTCACTCTCCTTCCCTCTTTCCTGATGAAGCAACCGTGGGTAGCGAAAGCTTGAATTTTGTGTGTGTATGTGGTTTTATTTGTGTGTCTATCAACATACCAACGCTTTCGTTTGCTAAGTCACATTATCTACACACTTTGTTCCGGTTGGGAATAAGTGTTCTCATTTAAGATGTTTCCAGAGACAACTTTTTGTGCTCTAAATTTTTTGTCAGAACAAAAATTATATGAAATTTAGGTATCTTGTCCACATTTCATTCTCAACATTGTGGCAACTAAAATCGACCATACGGAAAGTATACGATATAGACTTTTACCTCTGCAAACTCTTCAAAATTTTGTGTAATGGTTTACTACATTTAATGCTGCATAATAACTGTGTTGAACATCGAAACAAAATTATATCATTTATGGGGGAAAGGTATCAGTCAAGAAGAGGCGTAAAAAATCAAAATTTTGGGCCAAATAGTTTTTGTGAAATCAAATGATAGAGAGCGCATGATATCAGGCGCCACCACAGGAAGCCCTAAAGTTGCTATGTGTAAGACATTAAAAGAACTTACATTATGTCATAAAAGAAATAAGACATTAGAGAATACTCCAAGAGCATCAGAATTTTGTGAACCATACTAAAATGTGTTTTTTTGAGTTTCTCCCGGTGTATTTGACAATCAAAATATCCACGGGTGTACTCCCAGTCCACAGTGTCCACTGGGCACAATATTTTGGCGATCATGCATTTCGCCTGGAAGAGCAGTTGAATGGAATGGATAGCGTCTTGAAAGGAGGATATAAGATGAACATCAACAAAAGCAAAATGAGGATAATGGAACGTAGTCAAATTAAGTTGGAAGATGCTGAGGGTATTAGATTAGGAAATGAGACACTTAAAATAGTAAAGGAGTTTTGCTATTTGGGGAGCAAAATAACTGATTGATGGTCGAAGTAGAGATGATATAAAACGTAGACTGGCAATGGCAAGGAAAGCGTTTCTGAAAAAGAGAAATTTGTTAACATCGAGTATTTATTTAAGTGTGAGGAAGTCATTTCTGAAAGTATTTGTAAGGAGTGTAGTCATGTATGGAAGTGAAACATAGACGATAACTAGTTTGGACAAGAAGAGAATAGAAGCTTTCAAAATGTGGTGCTACAGAAGAATGCTGAAGATTAGATGGGTAGATCACATAACTAATGAGGAAGTGTTGAATAGGATTGGCGAGAAGAGAATTTTGTGGCACAACTTGACTAGAAGAAGGGATCGGTTGGTAGGACATGTTCTGAGGCATCAAGGGATCGCCAATTTAATATTGGAGGGCAGCGTGGAGGGTAAAAATCGTAGAGGGAGACCAAGAGATGACTACAGTAAGCAGATTCAGAAGGATGTAGGTTGCAGTAGGTACTGGGAGATGAAGAAGCTTGCACAGGATACAGTAGCATGGAGGGCTGCGTCAAACCAGTCTCAGGACTGAAAACCACAACAACAACAACAACAACATGTTGGCATCATCAGGTGAATTGACGGACTGAGCTCCTGTGAACGTGCCGGCACGGAGATCCGTACGTACGCTATGGCTGCTCAGAAAGAACTGGGTTCGGTCGCAGTGGCGGCTGATTTAAATATCCTCCGCCCGCGGCATGTTCCATCCGCCATTCGCGCCCCGCGCCACGGTCGCGCGGTTGAACAGATTGCGACGGCGTCTGAGATGAGGACAGTGTGATGGCGCTGTCGAACGTGTAGTTGTGACGACCACGGCGGACAGAGCCATCACACCAACGTCATCTCAGACGCCATCTCCGTGCCGGCACGTTCACAGGAGCTCAGTCCGTCAGTTCACCTGATAATGGCGATACGTATGATCGCCAAAATATTGTGCCCGTTTGACACTGTAGACCGGCAGTCCACCCGTGGATATTTTTATCATACTAAAATGCATAATTCGGCTTAAAGTGCACATTCACATGTCCTGATTCAGATGTAAATAATCTTGGAGTACCAGTACTGTATTATCTCATGTTTGGTTCTTTGTTATGGCATAATGCCAAACGTGCTAGAACATGAAAATGTGCACTTGAAATTCAGCGAATAGTTAAAACTAGCCAATAATGTGGAATTACACACTTTGTTTCAAATAAATTGATGGCCTCGGTGGAAAAGATTATTAAAAGCCAAATTTCTTTAGCAAATCGACAAAAATAAATTCATTGTTGTGCAAGGACATTAATGCTTGACTGTCAAGAAGGTGGAAATAAAATAGTCAAACTAATAACATATTTTAGCCATTCGTAATTCTGTGAATATATTTTAATTCACTTGATAGCTCCCCAGTCACAGAAATCCGTTTTGTTTTCATTTGACGTGAGAGCAATAGACCAAGAGGAAACAGCAAAATCACTAAACGTAAACACGGATCACAGGGAGACTACCCACCTCCCCACTACAACTCAGTCTGCTCTGTGCATCAACCGGGATCGACGATATTTCCGAACAGACAATATATCAGAACAGGGGCAATACAAGATAATGGCGACCCCCCACCCCCTACCCCTTCCCACTTGAGCGTTTGAGTTAGGGCGCCATTAATTTTAAAAAAATCGACTTTACAAAAAATATGTTCATTCTGTAGTACCCATCTTTCTAAAGAATCTGATACATTTCCTTCAAGGAAATGGGAGACATTTTATTTGGTCGTATGTGTGCCAAAGTGCAGTGCCACGTCTCCTCACACAGCATTTTTCTATCGCACGTCAACTGTATTTCGCTCTATGGCATTCAAACATAATTTTTGTAATGGATGCCATCAAACAATATTCAAGTCAGTGGAAATTAAAATGTTCTGTGGTGCCTCTCCCGCTCCCAGTCGGCTGGTTTGACATCCTTCTCCTCTTAAAAAAAAACTCGCAATTAATATTGGATGGGATTATTTGTAACCGGAAGAACACGAACTCTTAAGAAAATTTGCACTTTTTATTGCTTGTTAGGTAATAACTTATGGTTTTGTGACATAAAATTAAATATAGGATACATAAAACCAGTAAAAACAAAAGACAAGCAAGAGAGTAGACATTTCTACAAACCTTAAGCCCTAGTTTTTTTTTTTTTTTTTGTCTCTGCTCTTGCTACAGCTTTACATGGCGTGCTTTCCTTTCTGGTAAAAAATCTATTACCTCATCAAAGTTCGTAAAACGTTTTCCTACTTGAAAAAACCAAATGTAGCTTTCTAACACTGTAAAAACAGTTAATACAAATAGTAACAAAGACTGGTGTGGTTTCTCCATCTGATTAAGTGTATTTGTTACTGTCTGCTACATAAAAGAAATAGGCCTGCCTCATATGGCAGCAATTGTAATACACGCCAAATAGATAAGACTGTTTTGGCATTTTTATAACACCACAGAATATACTTCGACCATCATCAGTTATTTTGCTCCCCAAATAGCAAAACTCCTTTACTACTTGAAGTGTCTCATTTCCTAACCTAATATCCTCAGCATCACCCAACTTAATTCGACTACATTCCATTATCCTCGTTTTGCTTTTGTTGATGTTCATCTTATATCCTCCTTTCAAGACACTATCCATTCCGTTCAACTGCTCTTTCAAGTCCTTTGCTGTCTCTGACAGAATCACAATGTCATCGGCGAACCTCAAAGTTTTTATTTGTTCTCCATGGATTTTAATACCTACTCCGAACTTTTCTTTTGTTTCCTTCACTGCTTGCTCAATATACAGATTGAATAACATCGGGGAGAGGCTACAACCCTGTCACTCCCTTCCCAAACCACTGCTTCCCTTTCATGCCCCTCGACTCTTATAACTGCCATCTGGTTTCTGTACAAATTATAAATAGCCTTTCGCTCCCTGTATTTTACCCCTGCCACCTTCAGAATTTGAAAAAGAGTATTCCAGTCAACATTGTCAAAAGCTTTCTCTAAGTCTACAAATGCTAGAAACGTAGGTTTGCCCTTCCTTAATCTAGCTTCTAAGATAAGTCGTAGGGTCAGTATTGCCTCACGTGTTCCAACATTTCTACGGAATCCAAACTGATCTTCCCCGAGGTCGGATTCTACTAGTTTTTCCACTCGTCTGTAAAGAATTCGCCTTAGTATTTTGCAGCTGTGACTAATTAAGCTGACAGTTCGGTAATTTTCACATCTGTCAACACCTGCTTTCTTTGGGATTGGAATTATTATATTCTTCTTGAAATCTAATGGTATTTCACCTGTCTCATACATCTTGCTCACCAGATGGTAGAGTTTTGTCAGGACTGGCTCTCCCAAGGCCGTCAGTACTTCCAATGGAATGTTGTCAACTCCGGGGGCCTTGTTTCGACTCAGGTCTTTCAGTGCTGTGTCAAACTCTTCACGCAGTATTGTATCTCCCATTTCATCTTCATCTACATCCTCTTCCATTTCCATACCGATATCAAATGCCTATTAGGCCACCTACAAGCAAATATTTTTATGTTAAGAAATAGTTTCACATTTCATTCACACACTCCAGCTTCTCAAGCATTAGATCGAAAAGTAGTAGTATGAAATTTTTATATAAATTTCCAATCGTCTTATTTTTCGATAATTTCTGTGATGTCACCGTTTCTTCTCCTTCCTCATTCTCACAAACAACCTTGTCATCACTAATTCTTTAACTATTCCTGCCAGTGTCAAAACTTATTCTCCGGTTAACTTCACTAACCCTGCCACAATCACCGGTTTAGTTATCTCACGTTGGTTCTCCGGTTAGGTGTTATTACATGTTTGTACACAACGTTTTCCGCGCTACTCCCAGAATACAACTTTAGCGGCTGCTAGCTGGGGACTGTACAACTGGCCCTTAATAGTGTAACGGTCTGGTTAAAACTTTCCTGTCAAAATTTCATTTTCTTGGATACACCAAGAAGACAATATCTAATCTTTCTTACCTCTTATTCCTGCAACTCGTTTATTTTTCACTCTGGTAGTCTCAACCTGTGGATTTAGCTAGTAACCCTAACAACATGGATCATTCGCAATCCCAGTCAACCATATAAACAGCTGTGGGCATTCAGCAGTTCGGCTTTATTCAGATGCGACGGGGATTCCCTGGCAGAGAATATCCCATATACTATGCACGCGTTCTTAAATCAACTTACGATTCATTCAGAGATCAACTTAGATTTTTTTCAAAAATGTTCAAAATTCTGCAAGGATCCATTTCAAAATCATATGAGCAATCGATAGACCAACGTGCGCTGGATGCTAGGCACTTTGGGAAACATTGTCTTTTTCGTCAAGAATATGAATCTGATTAATCTGACCCTCCCCCCCTCCACCACGGAATTACCACCCGGGGCAGATATCCCGGTTTGCCACCTGTCCCCTAGATCCGGACTTGTTACGCATGCATGAATCTGCCAGCTTATGCGCGTGAGTAAAATGTTTCCGGGTAGTATCTGGCTGCTTGCTGCTATTGCTTATACAGTTAACTGTCCCATTCTGCAGCCAGAAGCAGGAGAAGGTACTCGTGCACGACTTAACTGCGCAACTGCTCAAACGAATCTAATGTAAGCAGTTGTGACGTCACGTTCATCGGAGGCAATTTGTTGTCATAAGGCACTGCAGTCTTCCTAACACCTTTGACACATTTTGCTGTTGGCAGAAGCTTGTATGAGCACTGTGTTTTGATGTTGTACAGGGCACATTTCCTTTGCAACCTAAGTCTTATTTTCATTTTCTTTTCTCTCGTTTATGTTTTATTGCTACAGTATTATTCTGCAGTGGAGAAATAAAGCAATATCCTTTGTTACAGTATCGGTTTTTATCATTCAAAGATACAAAAATTTAACAATTCCCCAGAATTCTAAAATATTCCTGGGTTTTCCCAGTTTTCCCCCAGATGAAAAAATTTCCGAGTTTTTCCCGGATCTCCTGGTTGTCCCGGGTCGTTTACATCCTGCAAACTTTTGTCTAGAAACAGCAAAACAAAGCCGGTGTGTACACAAGGCATTCCAAAGCAACAAACATGTTGCATAAATAAAATAGTTTAAACAGGCTAATATAGAACAGTCACTAGCAGTGGTCTCTGGACCGCATTTATAAATGTTAACAGTCTACAACTACATGGCTACTCCGCAAATCACATTTAAGTGCCTAGCAGATGGTTTATCAAACCACCTTCACAATTCTCTATTATTCCAATCTCGTATAGCGCGTGGAAAGAACGAACACTAATGGCCAAGTTATAGAAACTTAGAAAGAATCAAAGTGATTTTATGTGCAGGTTTGTTACTATTAATAAGGCCTCAGTCCACTGCAACATGCTTGAAATTTAACTATTGTCAACGCAGTTGGCTGAAGATAGTCCTGTGTGAAAATCTGCCTCAAAGGTTACAGCAAGTGGTGTTTGGACAGCAAGTGGTAAGTCTTATCACTGTATTACTCTCAAATAGTAAAACAGTAACTTTCTAATACTATAATAAAATCACTGACAGTTGAGCATGGAAGGGGGGTGATTGTTCCCCTTTACCAAAATGTGAAATATGGCTGTGGCAGCAACAGCTGATCAGTTATCTGCCAGACTGCAGTTTTGGATTTGCTTTGCCAGATCTTAATCTCATTATCTTATATGGGGGCTTTCACTGTGAGCTTCAGTTGCTACACTTCAAACGCTGTGCTGGGTAAAATATGCTTTTACTGATAACACAAGAAGCCTCGTAAGAATGCTGAGAAACACCCTACTATGGGGCATTGAACCATCTGGCATCAATGGAAAAACATGTCACAGGGAGAGAGTTGCCATCATTGTGGTTACCCTGCACTAAGAAGAAAGACTGACTTAACACTGCTAGAAGGCTCACTCTGGAATCTGACAAAGGGAAATAAGTTAGTTAGCACTTCTTAAGGGTGAAGTTGGACAGTGTTACAGCTCTGGCAAACAAGAAGAGCACAAAAAATTAAGTCATCAACAGCCAATGGTCCCAAATCAGCCCCTGATTCATAGATGAATTCATTCAGCAGACATCCAGTTACAAGGAGAAACCTGTGACGGCACACTGCCTACGTGTGTAACAACTACAAATTTATATGGAACTGCAAATCCCACCATGGGGACTGTAGTGCTGGTAGCTGCAGCACTGCAATTTGTGCCACGGCCAATGTGGTGAATTCAGTGCCTTTCATCCAGCAGGCCTCCTCCTGGGCTGTAGCTTCAGCCTGGAGATGAGCACCCTCTCTTCCACTATTGAAAGGGTAGCAAACTCTCAACTGCCTGGTTCTGTGTTATCTCTCCAGTTTTGGAATCCACAGTGTAATCTGGCACACCACAGCTTGTCCTATGTTGAGATGTTTGGCTGCTGCTATGCAGAGCAGCAGATGTGTGGAGGAACAATCTCGGCAACCACATGCCACCTCTGAGATCAACCACTGCAACAACACTGTAGCTTCAGCCTGGAGATGAGCACCCTCTCTTCCACTATTGAAAGGGTAGCAAACTCTCAACTGCCTGGTTCTGTGTTATCTCTCCAGTTTTGGAATCCACAGTGTAATCTGGCACACCACAGCTTGTCCTATGTTGAGATGTTTGGCTGTTGCTATGCAGAGCAGCAAATGTGTGGAGGAACAATCTCGGCAACCACATGCCACCTCTGAGATCAACCACTGCAACAACACTGGTCAGGTGCTGATGACAGCATCCACCAGCTGTGCACATGCTGCTTCCGACTTATGAGCAACTGGCTTAACTAGCACCTTATGCACCAGAGGATATGACAACAGTGTACAAAGGTAGTCCAAGTTCACTGTCCCATTGGATATCCCTATGTAAGCTGCCTCTAAACATGTAATTGTCTCACTTCGTTAACCAGGTATTCAGAAATCTGTGGCTGCAAAAATGTTTGGAGTCTAAAGATGATGTTATGGTAACCACAGATGGGTAGCTTGCTGATGATCAGACTCTGCATTTCAGGTGTGGAATTCAGTCACTGGAAAAAAAAGTTGGCAAAGTGCCTCGATATAAAGAAAACTACACCAAAAGTAAATTCTACAATTAAAATGCAGTCGTACAACACAACAAAGAACGCTGTAATTTGACTGCATATAAGTGCACTTTCATTTTCAATAACTTCCTCATTAGGTGATAAAACTGGACTCACAGTTGTGCTCTACTATTTATTTCTTTGCTTTCATAACTTCATTCTTTGAAGGGATGAAAGTGGCAACAGAACACTCCCATGTTACACACATTCTGAATATCCCTTAACCTACTTCACTTATTTATTTATTTACTATGTTAATCGACTAACCGTTTTGGAGGGCACAAAAATTCAACTTTGGTTTCGCTTCTTTGTGTTTAATTTTCACTGCTCCCAGACTTATTTCATCCTTCACGACTGTTGTTCCTTTTCCTCCTGGGTCCACTTCCTTATTTTTTTCTTTCCTGAAATCTTGCATTTTGTGTTGCTTCTCTAAAAAGTATCCTGTTATCAACTAAGACCATTCTAATTCGTGTTTTCCATAACTTTGTTAATATCAGTGAGCCATGTAGTTTTTGCAACTATTCAATAAGTTGGACATATCCTTTGCCAATCTTTTGCTTTCCATTCAATGTTTGTGCCCCCTAAAACTATAGTCTTCTTTTCCTCATTATGTCAGTTAGCTTTTAACTGTCAAATAGAGCTCTCTGGTCCTAATTTGTATTCAGCATTACTATTACTTTTAGGTTCCCATAGCTTCCTTAGAACTACTACTTCAACTTTTAAAAGTTTTTGAAGATCTCCGATTATCAAGTCCAAATTTCTTTATGGTGATGATTAATGCATTTCTATCAACTGAGTCACATATCTTTTTAAAATCAACAATAGTTATCACTTATTTCACTGTCTTCACCTTCTCAATTTCTATAATATTCTTTAGATTTGGTATCTGCTCTGGACAAAACCTTACCTTCCTAAATCCTGCTCAATATTCTCTTAGTTTCGGGGTGAGTATTCCTTCAGCACTCTTCAAACGTGCAATGGAGAACATCTTTTACATCATAATGGTCAGGATTTGCTTTCTTCCTTTTTTATGTTGTGGATGTATTAATGTCAATGTTCATTCTGATGGTAAGCTATTTGTTGTCCAAGTTTCTGTTGGAGCTAAGATGTCACTAATTCAGCAACTACACTGAGGTGACAAAAGTCTTAGGACAGTAAAACACACAAATGCAAGTGGTGGTAGTATCATGTACACAAGGTATAAAAGGGCAGTGCACTGGCAGAGCTGCCATTTGCACTTGAGTGATTCATGTGAAAAGGTTTCTGGTGTGATTATGGCAGCACAAAGGGAATTAAGACACTGAATACAGAATGGTGGTTGGTACTAGACACATGGGATGTTCCATTTTGGAAATCATTAAGGACTTCAATATTTTACAGTCCACAATGTCAAGAGTGTCCTCAGAATACCAAATTTCAGGCATAATATCTCACCATGGACTACACAGTATCCAACGACCTCCATTTAAGAACTCAATGTACAATGAACATATCCGATAGGACAGTGCAGCAAAATGTGGCATTAATGGGCTGTGGAAGCAGACGGCTGATGCAAGTGCTTTTGCTTACACCACAACACTGCCTGCAGCAGCTCTCATGGGCTAGCAAGTTGTCAACAAGGCAATGTGAAAGCTGGTGGTGGCTTCATAATGGTGGGGGTTGTGTTTACAAGGAATGAGCCCATGACTTGTCACCTCCGAGTATAATGTTTTGTCTTGATGCTGTTTTTAAAGTTTTTTTCATAATTTCTCTAATTCGTTTATTGATGGCGGCCTTGGTCTGGTCATATTTTGATGATGTTACAGAAATTAAATTCTTATTTTGGTGGATCATAGTTGTGCAGTTCCTTGAAGTGATCCACAAACATTCTTCAGTTCCCAATATTTGTTATATGCAGTCTTGTGTGTTTTTGGATCTATAAACTGTAAGCTTTCTTTGTGGACTTCTTTAATCTATTTTTTAATATTTTATAAATGTCCCTAAAGTTGGTCTGCTTAAAATATGGTTCAATTGACAGTTTATCTTTTATATGGCATACTCTGATCTTTTTGAGACCTTTTTACGCAAATTTCCCAGTTTCTATAAAATTTTCCGTGCACTTATTTTTATTTTTGTTCCAGAGATTCTGAGCTCATTGTCTCTTTAAAATTAACTCTTAACACTTTATCATTCCGCTGACCATGTTTCCATTTTCTTTTTAAAATGAATAGTTTCTTCTGCAGTCTGTATGTTGTCTATTTGAAATTGTTCCCCACACTTAGGTAGTTTTTTTCGCCAAAAGGTTACTGAAATCATTTCCCCCAGATAAACTTCTATACGCCCAGCTTTTTTGGGTGATATTAGTTCTTATTTATAAACACTTATCTAACCTTGAACTTACTGATAGGTAGTGGTCTGAATCCAAACCAACGCTTTTAACTACTTCACCTTCTTTGCTATAACTTAAACAGTGTCTTGAGAATCATTTACAGTTTTCAGCTCATGGTTGGGTCTGTTCGGAATGTAAGCCTCACCAACTTTTCCTGTCATCTCACCATGCTTCCCTCTACACCCTGTCACAGTCTCGCCCTCTTTTCTTCACAAAATCTTTCAGCCCAATAATCAATGTGTCTTTGGTGATAAAATCACCGGAGTCATCAGGCCATGTCCTATTCCACTTCAAGTTTCAATGCTTGACTGTTCAACCCCTCTGCTATGACTTCTTCAGGACTCCCCTGGTGTCCCTGGATGGCTGAATACCGATGAAAGAGTTTCACGTCCACTTATAAAAACCTGAGCTGTTTCACAGGCATAACAAAGCAGGTGGATTCTTTCCACGCTACATTTTTCTTCCCCCAAAACTATATTTATTTTATTTTTTGCAAATATCTCTAATAGTGTTATTTTTATGATTTGTATGGTACCCAAAATCTTTATTATTAACTCAGGGCTAAGCCAACCTTACTATTATCCATCACATTCATTTGCTTAATTATAGGCCATTGGTGTGATTAGTTTACCTAGAAACTGTGCTAATTACAAATATCAGTATTATAAAACTTCATTACCACTGTTCTTATGTAAACTTATATCTACTGCTAACTTTCAGAAGTAGTAGTTCAAAAGCAAACACAAATAACTGAAGTTTCAAGACAGATGATGCTGCAAACATGTTATCAACTTTTGCAGTCATTTAGTTTTAGAGTAAATATAATTTTTATCTAAAACATTGTTACTGAAGTAAAATCCTATATTTTGGCAAACTAGACAGCATAATACAAAATCAATTATTGTTGTACCTAAAAGTTCACATTTAGAAGAATCTCTCTCTACCATTCATTTGTTTAGAAACATATGTATAATTGTAACTTGTAAAATTCCAGCAAGCAATAGACAAATATACTTTTAATTAATGTCATCTTATAAAAGGAAGGCTGCTGGGAGCCATTTGCGTCAGTCTCTGGAACAGTATGATGTGAGCAAGTTCTGAGCTCAAAAATTATTGCGCAATGTACACAGAAGAGTTAGCACAAATCACAAGTCGTAAGAATGTGCCAGGTTATATCTAAAGTCCATGTCCAAGAGTTTGTACAGTGACCGTTTGACAATGATTGGCAATGGAATCTTAGTTTCATGAACTGTGTTAATCTTCAATAATGCTAACTTTACTGATAGTTTTGGATCATGAACTGTGTTATTTCCAAATGAAATTTACTGTGTTCACTGATTTTCGTGTTGATATGACTGTTATACTTGAAGGAGTAATTAGAGAATGTGTTAATGATTTACTTGCCACACAAAAACTTTTCTGTCATTTCAATGTTAAATTACTGCCATCTAAAAATCATAATTATAGTATATCAATCAAGTGCAGTATGTGACTTATCATTTATCTGTGCTTAAATTACAGTGAATGAGTCTCAATCTGGTCATAAACAGGAGGTTATGTAATATCAAAGTGCAATGAAAGTGCTTTGAACTGTAAACCTGGTGTGAGCATCATCATTTGAAATAGCCTACTTTCACCAATTACTTTTCACCCAGCAACAGAGGTGCAGCTGTTAGAGGCATGTCAGCTCAGTTACAAAGTGTAGTTAAAGCAGATACTGATGGGGAAGAAGGGGGAGGGGAAGGAGAAACCCAAAACATTGTTATTGTTGTGCAGCCTTGCTCGTTTCCTGGTCTCCGTATGTTCCTCACTTACTGTAGTTCCCTGTTTACTTCTATGATAGAGGGTAACCACAAAGATTTAAGCCTGTAGACATCATCTCTATTGAAATTGTACTTGTTATTTGTTATTTTGATTGCTGCACTCACTTTCCTTTTACAAATAGTATGTCCTCTGGCAAGCACGTGCTTGTTCTTAAAAGTCAATAACCTGGTTACATTCTCCTTGGTGTTCCGCAATTCCCAATTTAACCTTTTTGTCTTACAATGAGTATGGTGTTCGTGCTCTTCAATGTTTTCTTTTACTGTCCCAGTTTCAGTGCTATATTCTTGCCACACAAATATGAATGTTTTCACCTAATCACCTCAAAAAAGAAGGTACTTGCTAATGGAACTGCCTTTCTGGATTTCACTATCTGTATTTGCAGCACATTTTGGAACAAATAGATCACTTTATCTAGTAACTATATTACCAACTAATTTCTTGTTGGAAATGGATGCAGAGAACAGAACATGTACAGCTCATGTTACTTTTAGATGTCTCACACATTAGGGTGTTCCTTAATTAAGTTCCGATATTATGCACGAAATGAATGGTATATGATACTATGCACCAAATTAACTGTGTATCAAGCACTTTTTGTCCTTACCCTGCTCTACCATTATGAAACCTGAACACTACATCGCCGTTATGTTAAGAAACAGCACTTCAACCAACAGAAGCTGAAATACATTATGAACACAAAATGGGATGATTTCATATCATGCAACTGTTGTTGAGAAAGCAAAGATTTACAGTATAGAAGCCAATGTGATTGGTCAGAGGAGGAATAACATACCTTCTCATCAAATTTTGTATAGTGAAGCAAGCACAAGTAGAAGGCCTCATGGTACTCATCTAAAGTGCTGGAAGGATCAGTTCAACAAGAACTTAAGGAGCAGTCAATGACATGAGTAACTGGTGCACCCTATCAGAGGATCGTACTCACTGGCACACAACTACTTCCGTTCCTGTTTTATATTTTGAGCAGGAATGTAAAAACTGGAAAATGGGAAATGTCAAGAGGTGCAAACTGTGCCAGACCCAGCCATGCCCTGTACCCTCAATGCAGACAGAGGGTGAAGGCCATGGCTGTGTCTGGCCGCACGTTTCAAACCAGGGTTGGTTTCCTAAGCTGTCTAAAGCGTCTCCACAACTGAACTGATAGAAAGTACTGGAGAAATGGAAATTGATATGAGCTCACCAGACAACAATAACATCTTTACACCATTTCATATAACTTCATATAACCCCAAAGAGTAGAGACCATGAAGCACATCTGCTGTAGGCTAGGCCTATGCTGACAGCATAGGCAGATGCATTCAGAAGAATGGTTGAAAGACTATGTTCTTCAGTCGACACAAGATAACAGTCTCATCTAGTGTCGACTGAAGAACATAGTCTTCCAACCATTCTTCTGTATGGATCTGCCTTTGCTGTCAGTTACTCTAGACACAAACAGTAACCTTACAGAACGTGCAGCAGGTTGTTGTTGTTGTTGTTGCTGCTGCTGTAATCTGAAGACCCTATTTATGGAAATATCATAGCAATTGGCCATTAATGCTTCTCTAAGAAAATTTAGCTTTGATCACAACTGCCTACTGTCACTAATGTGGTATGCTTGCAAAAAACCAAGTGCTCAGAGCACCTTACTTCTGGACTGGGTGCTGGTGATGCAAAGGGGTATCTAAACACCTGTATGCAAGTAGGTTTCCTGCAAATACTGTGCCCTAGAGTATTGTCAGGTCTTCTGTAGATCTGGAAGGACACATTAAAGAACACAAAGTCCATTCACGTTTTAGACAAAAGCTAAAATCAACAGAAATGGAGCACAAGATGAATGTAACCAGGTTATGGATTTTTAAAAACATACCACTGTTGCCAGAGGAACTAATGTTCATAGAATAAAAGTCCATTAAGCAGTAATACTAATGATGAATGAGTACAGTTTCAACACGGACGACAGCTACAGGCTTCTTTGTGCCTACCCGCTATCAAGTAAGTTAATATCAAGTCACAACAAGCAAGAAACAAGCTGTTACCAGGAAACAACCAAAGTGGCACAATAAAAATATTTTGGATATCACAAGTCAGTATATGCTTTCAGTATTTACCCAATAAATGACTGTCCACCAATAGCAACCAGAATATGTTAACCTAACACCACCACCCCTCTCAAAAAGCCCGGGAAAATAGTCTTTTATAAGTAAATGCAACACTGTCTTTCAATAGTGTTCAATCGTAGAGGGACACTGGTGGAATCATGAAGATCCCAGCAAAGGGGTTTAACTATCATGCTGTGAAGAAGTCTGAAGTGGGATATGACTCATCCTATTGACTCAGAAGTTTTTATCATCAATAACAACCAATATGAAAGACTGCAGACTTACATAATCCCCTGTCTGTCCTTCTCTAGGTCTCCTGTGTCCTGTTATTTCATGAGCCTGTCTTGATAGCATAATAATTCCCATTCTTTTAACACATTCATACCATCTTGTGTTTTCTATGGTCTCTTGCAATGGCATCTCATTCAATTTTTTTTCTTACCACTTCATTTCTTACTATATCCATTTTCATTATTCCTAGCATGTTTCTTTGAACTTTTATCTTGCAGCAACCTTAATCTTGCTCACCTGCCTTTTCTTCATGAACCATGTTGCCAATGCATGTGTAATTTGAGTGTAATATGCTTGGTATAACATTTGCATGGACTTGCTGCACTCCTAACAGCACATTTTCTTAGTATTTTTGTGAACTTATGGCTGCTGTTTGCATTACCCTGAAGCTATATCTGAAATTAAGAACAGTTTTGTTTTTAGTCTTAGTGTGAGGGGTCACTGATTTTGTATACATAACTATTCCTATACGTCATAATCATCTCCAAACTTTGTACCATTGTGCAGAATGAATTGTCATTCAGTAGCTGTGCCAATAAGAATGCTGTTGTGTGAATGAGATTTTATTTCAAGTCAAGAGTAGTTTTCAGTCTCTCAAGAAATAGACAGTGAAAGTTACTACTCTACCTGTGTCCCTATTCTGTGAATCACTGAACTCAATGGCACATGGTACTTCCCATTATACCAGTTATTAGGGCTTCTTTCAATTCCACAGGAATAATGATTGTTCAAGTGCCTCTCAGTGCAGTGTAATTAATCTGATCTTGTCCTCAAAATCCCGACAAGTGCAATATGTAGGGGTTGTTAGTATATTCCTACAACTACCATTTAAAGACTGTTCTTGTAACTTCGTAGTTTTCTTGGGACAGCCTGCATCTCTCTTCAACAGTCCGTCAGTTCAATTTTTTCAGCATCTTTGTGACACACTCTCACAAGTCAAACAACCTGTGACCATGCGTGTTGCCTTTCTCTGTATATTTCCAATGTCCCCTGTTAGTAATATTTGGTACGGATCCTGCACACTAACAATATTCTAGGATGGGCCGCTCGAGTGATTTTTATGCAACCTTCTATATAAATTGATAGCGCTGCCCTATTATTCTACTAATAAACTGGACTCTTACCACTTGCTTTACATATGACTGAGCCTATGTGAGTGTCCCATTTCATATCCCACAAATATTTACATTCAGCTATTTGTACGAGATGACTATTTCCACCTGTGACTCATTGGTCTTTTAGTCATATGATATGTCCTTTCATTTTGTGAGGTGCATAACTTTATTTCTTTGAACATTTAAAGCAATTTGCCAATCTTTACACCACTTAAAAATTTTCAATTCGAACTGAATACTTGCGCAGCTTTTTTTGCAGCCAGTACTTCACATATAACTGCACCACCTAAACAATTTGCAGTCACTATTAATAGTGACTGCAACGTCATTAATACACAATGAAGGGCCAAAGAAATTGGTACACTTGCCTAATATCGTGTAGGCCCCCCCTCCCCCAAGTATGCAGAAGTGCTGCAAAACGATGTGGCATTGACTCAATGTCTGAAATAGTGCTGAAGGGAACTGTCACCATGAATTCTGTAGGGCTGTCCACTAATCCATAAGAGCATGACTGGGAGGAGATCTCTTCTGAACAGCATGTTGCCACGTATCCTGATATGCTTAATAATGTTCATGCCTGGGAGTCTGGTGGCCAGTGGAAGTGTTTAAACTCAGAAGAGTGTTCCTGAGGCCACTCTGTAGCAATTCTGGACATGTGGGATGTTGCTTTCTCCTGCTGGAATTGACCAAGTACACTAGAATGCACAATGGACATGAATGAATGTAGATGATCAGACAAGATTCTTACTTATTTGTTTATTTATTTAGCTATTGTTCCGTGGGATCAAATTAAGGAGAAGTCTCCCTGGTCATGGAACGAGTCAATATATGAAATTATAATACAATAGTAGAAACAGATAAAATGAAATATAAGAAACATATTCAGGCAACAATTCATAAATTTAAATAAAGAAAATCAACAATGTAACACTGGAATATGCTTAATTTTTCAGCTCTTCCAGGAGCTCCTCGACAGAATAGAAGTAGTGAGCCATGAGGAAACTCTTCAGTTTGGACTTAAAAGCATTTGGGCTACTGCTAAGATTTTTAAGTTCTTGTGGTAGCTTATTGAAAATGGATGCAGCAGAATACTGCACTCCTTTCTGCACAAGGGTAAAGGAAGTGCATTCCACATGCACATTTGATTTCTGCCTAGTATTAACTGAGTGAAAGCTGCTAACTCTTGGGAATAAGCTATTATTGCTAACAACAAACCACATTACAGAAAATATATACTGTGAGGGCAATGTTAGAATTCCCAGACTACTGAATAGGGGTTGACAAGATGTTCTTGAAATTACACCACATGTAGCTCGAACAGCCCGTTTTTGAGCCAAAAATACCCTTTTTGAATCAGAAGAATTACCCCAAAAAATAATACCATATGACATAAGCGTATGAAAATATGCGAAGTAGACTACTTTTCGTGTTGAACTGTCACTTATTTCAGATACTGTTCTAATGGTAAATAAAGCAGCATTTAGTTTCTGAACAAGATCCTGAACATGGGCTTTCCACAACAGAGCACGACAGGGTGGAGATCTCTTCTGAACAGCACGTTGCAAGGTATCCTGATATTCTTAATAATGTCCATGTCTGGGAGTTTGGTGGCCAGTGGAAGTGTTTAAACTCAGAAGAGTGTTCCTGGGGCCACTCTGTAGCAATTCTGGACATGTGGGGTGTTGCTTTCTCCTGCTGGAATTGCCCACATCCACCAGAATGCACAATGGGCATGTGGGGTGTTGCTTTCTCCTGCTGGAATTGACCAAGTCCAATGTGTCATGTGTCAAAGTTGTATCTGGACTTATCAGGGGTCCCATATCACTCCAACTGCACACACCCCACACCATTACAGAGCCTTCACCAGCTTGAACAGACCCCTGCTGCCATGCAGATTCCATGGATTCACGAGGTTGTCTCCATAACCATCCACTTCAATCCACTCAATACAATTGGAAAAAAGAGACTTATCCGACCAGGCAACATGTTTCCAGTCATCAACAGTGTTGCTGGGCCCAGGCAAGGTGTAAGGCTTTTGTCAGGCAGTCATCAAGGGTACACGAGTGGGCCTTCATCTCCGAAAGCCCATATCAACGATGTTTCGTTGAATGGTTCGCACACTGACACTTGTTGACGGTCTAGCACGGAAAGCTGCAATAATATGTGGAAGGGCTGCACTTCTCACACTGAATGATTCTCTTCAGTCGTCATTGGTCCTGTTCGTGTAGGATCTTTTTCTGGCTGCATTGATGTCTTGAGATTTGATGTTTTACCAGATTCTTGATATTCGTATACTCGTGAAATGGTCATACTGGAAAATCCCCACTTCATCACTACCTCAGAGATGCTCTGTCCCATCGCTCAAACTAACTTAAATCTTGATAACCTGGCATTGCAGCAGCAGTAACCGATCCAACAACTGCAGCAGACACTTGTTCTCTAACACAGATACTGCTGACAGCAGCATCGCATTCTGTCTGTTTACATATCTCTGTATTTGAATATGCATGCCTGTACCAGTTGCTTTGGCACTTCAGTGTATAACATGAACAGAAAGGATTTCGACACACCTCCTTGGCGCACATTCGTGGTTACTTCTACCTCTGTCAAACCACTCTCCATCCAACATAACATGCTCTGTCTTCCCTACCAAAAAAGTCTTCAATCCAGTAACAAATTTCACTTAACCCCTTACAACCACACTAAGTGAAGGTGTGGTACTGTCAATCGCATTTTGTAAGTCAGAAATGTACCTGACTCGCTTGCTTCATGTCATATCAGAAAACAGTTGGGTTTCACATGATAAATATTTTTCCGAATTCATGCTAGTTGGCATAGAGCACATCATTCTGTTCAAATTACCTTACTATGTTTGAGTTCAGAATATGTTCTAAGATTCTACAACAAATAGATGTCAAGTATACCGGACAGAAGTTTTGTGGATCACTTCTGCTTCTTCCAATTATTGAGCACATTTTGTGTTGTTAGAGGGTCCTATGGCTAGATTATAGCTAAGATTTTTAAGTAACACATACCTCTCTGAAATGTTTCCTTTATTCTCATCATAATCAGCCTTCCAATCACCTTTTTCTGATGGGTTTCCAAGAGTCTGCCTTCTTCCACACTTACCACATCCATAGTCTCTTATAGCTGGCTTACAATAAGAATAAGATCCCCTGTCGACCTTCCTCGTGTAAATCCATAATGTTCCTCTATTAGTCTACTACCTACCACATGCTTTTTTTCAAGATCTTCTCAAATACCTTTGATTCCCTTTTTCCTTCTTTCTTCACTTACTGCCTTCCATACTGTTCTCATGACCTCACAAAACTACTGCAATCCAACAATGTCAGCTGCTCTCACTATTTCCACATGTATTTTATTGAGTCTAGCTGCCTACCGTGTTTTCACACACTTTATAGCTCTTCTACTTCTATCCATGTTAGGCTCATTTTGATATCCCCAGGTTGCTCATGTCCACTTTCATATTTCCATTGGCCTTTATTTCAGTTATTTAATCTGGTCCGCTCTCTCTTACATCAGACCATGCTTGACACAGTATTTTTTTTACATCACAGTTACCTTATAAATAATAATTTTAATAAGACAAATAATATTAAAATGATATGAGTATGTATAGGGACAATCTGAGTACATAATACTGACTATGAACTTTTAGTTAATACCTTAACTTACTTTCCTTCTTTAGTGATCATCCTGACATTTTCCATCGTGCACCTCTTCTTACTGTTAACCAAGTTAGTATTCCTACTACCCTCACTGCCCTAATCATCATTTTTGTCCACTCCTCTATCCACTTCATCTTCTCCCCTGCTACCACTTTCTCAGCTGCCCTTCTCACTGTGTTCCTTTCTTGCTTCCCGGGAGTCACTGGCAAGGATTCTCTGACCCACCATGTAGGGGTGTATTTTCAATGTTAAAATATATAATGCATTTCCGCTTTCAATTATGTTTTTATGTTTATCAACATTTTAAATATTGTGCAGGAAAAATTCATTCCACCCTCCTAGCAAAATGGTTCAAATGGCTCTGAGCACTATGGGATTCAACTTCTGAGGACATCAGTCCCCTAGAAATCAGAACTACTTGAACCTAACTAACCTAAGGACATCACACACATCCATGCCTGAGGCAGGATTCGAACCTGCAACCGTAGCGGTCTCGCAGTTCCAGACTGTAGCGCCTAGAACCGCACGACCACTCCGGCCGGTCACCCTCCTAGCAATCTTGACAATCAACCTTAAGGTGCAATTACAATCCAACAGCTGTAGTGACAAGCCACATAGTAGTATCCATTGCCTGTAGAATGACACTAAAGCTGCACGTGACCAAAGTGGCAATTTTGTTGTCTGGTGTCGCGTGACTACGGACATGCCACTGGAAGTGCTTGCATTCAGTTACAGCAATGTAGTGTCACTGGATAGGTGCACAGATGCTGCCATACAGCTTCTGTCATTACAGCCATCGCATTGGAATCTCACGTTTACTGCGAATACCAATCGTGTTGCAGTCACGTATGTTGCATAGTTATATTACATATCTTCAAACTGTAGTTGCGCAAGATCTGGTCTTTATTCTACAACTCCATTATTTCCAGTCTATGATAGGAAGAGTATACTTCAAAGGTTGTTGATTAATGTTTATGCCCTTTTTAAAATAGTGGGCTCATGATATCTTTGGTCCATTCTCCAGGATTCTTTTTCTTTTTTCCTTTCCAAATAGAATACATGACATTCCCTAATGTAGTGCATTCCATGACTCAGCATTTCAGAAGAAATTATACTTTAGCTACATGCTTATGGAATTACTTTACATATAATTAATATGTACTTACTGTACATCTGCAGTGTGATCCAAATCTGAAAAAAAAGAAAAATATTATTTGTGCTGCATCAAAAAACAAGATGCCTGAAAAATCTACCAGTAGGTGGATAAAAAATATTGATAAAAACAGGACTCCAGCATATGCAAAGAGCAGCACAAACAAACAACCAGTTTTAGTCAGTGAATAGAAGAAAATAAATTCTTTATCTTCAAAATGAAAACTTCAATGGAGTTGCTAACATTGCAGGCAAAATATTAAAATCTTGATCCACTCACAAGGTGTTGTGTGGTGGCACATAAACTGAAGTGACAAAAATCATGAGATACCTCCCAATATTGCTTGGACTTCCTTTTGCCCGATTTAGTGCTACTACCCAATGTAGCATGGACTCAACAAGTCGGTGGAAACCCAATGAGCCTCTGTGGCTGTCCACATTTGCAAAAGTGTTGCAGGCACAATATTTTTTTGTATAAACTGACCTCTCGATTATATCCCATAAATGTTCAATGGGATTCACGTTGAGTGATCTGGGTGGCCAAATCTTTTGCTTGAATTGTCCAGAATGTTCTTCAAACCCATCGCGAACAACTGAGGACCAGTGACATGATGCATTGGCATCCAGAAGAATTCCACTGTTGTTCGGAAACAGGAAGTAAGTAAATGGCTACAAATAGTCCCAAATCACCAAACATAACCATTTCCAGTCAATGATCAGTTCAGTGGGAGCAGAGGATCTGGTCCATACCATGTGAACCACAACTCACATGATTAAGAAGCCACCACCAGCATGCACAGTGCCTTGTTGACAACTTGGGTCTACGGCTTCATGGGGTCTGTGTCATACACTAACCCTACCATTAGCTCCTACCAACTAAAATTGGGACTCATGTGACCAGGTCATGGTTTCCTTGTCATCTAGTGTCCAACCGATACGGTCATGAGACCACTAGAGGCACTGCATATGATATCATGCTATTTGCAAAAGCACTCACGTCAGTCGCCTGCTGGCATAGATCATTAATGCCCGATTTTGCCGCACTGACCTAATGGTTACATTCATTGTACATTGATTCCCGCAGCTATTTCATGCAGTGTTGCTTGTCTGTTAGCACTGACAACTCT
This sequence comes from Schistocerca gregaria, assembly GCF_023897955.1. Classification (NCBI taxonomy): domain Eukaryota; kingdom Metazoa; phylum Arthropoda; class Insecta; order Orthoptera; family Acrididae; genus Schistocerca; species Schistocerca gregaria. The sequence goes on from NC_064921.1 coordinate 762,040,362, forward strand.
ACGCAAATGCCGCTGCTCTCTATTGTTAAATGGAGGCTGTCTGCCACTGTGTTGTCTATGGTAAGAGATAATACTTGAAATTTGGTCATAATACAGGATTTCCTAATCATTTCCAAAATGGAATGTCCCCCAAGTCTAGCACCAATTACCATTCCATGTTCAAAGTCTTAGTTCTTGTTGTGTGGCCATAATCATGTCACATAAATCACCTGTGTGCAAATGATAGCTCCACCAATGCACTGCTCTTTTTATACCTTGTGTATGGGATACTATTGCTATCTGCATATATGCACTTCATTAAGCCTTGATTTTTGTTATATTAGTGAATACAGACTGCTAGACAAAATAAGTCAAGCATCCGGAAGAGGTATGACCCACTTATCAATGATTTGGCAGTCCTTCCAACCTGTATGCATGAACTGATTTGGCTGGGAAACCTGTTGCATCCTCTCCTTTAAATGTTTTAACTGGGCCTCGATATCCTAGATACTGGCATTGGGACTGAGTTGACATCCAACCTGTCAACACCACACAAACATTTCATAGACACGCTCTCATGTGTGAAAGATCACTGTACCACTGTACTGTTGAAAAATGGCCCACAATATTGTTGCACAACAAGTGACATGAAGATGCAGGATGTCCATGATGTATCGTTATTTATCACGGGAGATCCCTCAACCACTACTATCCATAACCAGAAATCACACCTGATGGCTCCCTACACCATGACACCAGGCGTAACACTGCTATGCCTCTCCCCAGGTCACTGCCATACTCACTGACTATGGTCATCCTTGAGAGTGCAGAACCACAATTTATCACTGAACGCAACATGATATCATTCATCAAACCACATTTCCATGTCATGGCACCACACAAAATGCAGCTGTTTTTGCTGTGGTGTTTATAGCAACCTACACATGGGACATTAATTCTCTACTTTGGCTGCTGCTAGTTTTTGACCAATGGAGTGGGATGACAGAATGCTGCAAAGAATTCATTACTTGTTTCAGATGGCAAGTGCAGATGTGAAGGGGTTACAAGACACCTGGTGCACAATACTATGATCCTCCCTTATGGTAGTCAGACATGGTTAACTAGAACCTTGATGAGTATGTCTGCCCTCAGGTTCCCACGCAATCCAACATCAGGCCAATGTCACACCGGAATGCTTCCAAAAGTCTCGATATCGCACATGTCAACCAGCCAGCAAAATGGAGACCCACAGTGAGGCCCCTTTCAAACTGTCAGGTGCTGATAACATGGTCTCACACGAGTACACAGCATCTCCATGTCCTTCACATTGATCAATTAACAAGTGAAGCTGTTCATGCTCCTTATATACCCTAACAGGCCGGGTAACACCACTAAATATGTAAATATGAACAACACTAAATGTACTCCAGTGGTCATTCTACTTAGGAGAGTGAATTGAAACCCACTCATTTATATACCCACCAACAGTATGTACATGTGTGACGTTACACTTACATCTCACTACGTCTTGTTATTTCCTGTTCTCTTTGTTTCACTTTGCAATCTGAATATTTACAGAAACGGAAATGTACCATAAGTACACCTACTACTACTGCTACAGTTTTTAGTACAGAACAACATGACTAGAAAAGAGCACTTTTGAGTGACATACATTTTTTTCAAAATATCACTAAGACCAAATTTAAAAACTTACTACAAAAATCAGCTTAAAACCAGAGGAAGTGCGGAAAACTTCACAACCTTTGAAATGGAATATGGTAAACAATCAGCAAGTCATTCAAAACAATGTATAACAACTTTGCCATGCCTCTCCAGTCCAAAATATCACTGGGAATTGTCAAAACTGATAACAGTTCAGCTGTTGCTAAGAAAATTGCATACCACATACAACAGACGTTTTGTTGGTATGTACATCATTTTAAGGTTTTCCAGCATCATACTTCCTAAATTCATCTTGTGTACAAAGTATTAGAATCTCTAAGAGGCATTTGGTACAATTACCTTTGTGCCCTAACAGTTTTGCCAAAAATATTCATTCTTGATCAGAGGAATTTTATGTTTGCACATGCTCCAATCATCCACACTCATTGTGTCATGGGTAATTTCCAAGACGCCTTGGGTATCAAAGTAGCACCCTCACTGCGGGTGATACATACTGAATGCCCAACTGTCAAGGCACACTGAGTAAAAGGATCAATGATTTTAGTTAAATTACAGGGAAGGTAGGTGGATCAATGTTTATTAATAATAGAGTAACATATTCGATATATTTATTAAACATTGATCCACTTACCTTGTCCCACAATTTAATTAAAAAACATTGATCCACCTACCTTCTTCCACAATTAAAAGCATGAGTGTTAATAATGTTATACCACATTCTCTTGTCAACGTCCAGACTCTGCATCTCGACACTCGGGTATTCAACACGAATTGTTCGCAGTGAGGGCACAAATTCAGTTCCCAAGGCTTCTAGGAAACTATTGTGGCATTTTTTCCAGATACTGCCACAGATACACAAAAGTGACAAACTGGAACAAACACACAATTTGAATAATTAGGTCATAAAGTATCAGAAATGACACTGACGATATTTGCCTTGAGACAAGTACCACCCCACATTGTTTTACTTAAAGAATATGATGTATAGATATTTATGAAGTCTCTTGTTACAGAGCCCTTAGATAAAATAGCAAGCTCTTGACGACAGTCCCTATCATCCACCTTCAGCTACCTCCAAGGCAATATCTGACATTTTCAACATTAGTAAGGCTTCCACTTTTATGCTCAAGAAACACAGCATATTGTTTGGCTTATATTGTCAAGACATCACACAAAATGTAAACCCCCCAGTGCACACAGATTACATTTGCACTTGCTGCTTAGTGTGACTTGCAGTGCCATTCAAAACAGACAGTAAACTTCAGGATCATTCATCTGTGAGTTTCCTCTGACAAACACCTGCTACTGAGAACTGCTGAGTGTATGACCTGTGTCTGTTACAGTTTCCCCACAATCTAATTTCAGACAGATTCTCAGCAGTTTAAAACAATGACTATAAAACTCCAATGTGTTAACACTTTTTCCAGTTTCTGACATGCTTTTTCAGCTCAGCAATACTCCACATAAGCTGCTTAACATAACTGCTGCAACATTCGAAATCACTAGGACCCTCAGGCAGAGATCTTTTACAGGTTACAACACTTCCATTTAATTTTTCTTGGGGGCTGGAAACCAGGACTGATGTGGTGCCCATTCAAAACCAGATTTAACTTTCTCGCTGTGGCATTGCAAACAACATATAGGTCAGTATGCATCCACCAACCTTGCATGTAAGTCAATTACTGACACTTACAATTGGCCACTGTGAAAATGTCAAGAATTCTAAAATGTTTCAAGAACCTAAAAACAGCTAAGAACAGCCTGGGTGAAGCCAGAGTCAGCTTCATGATTTCCTTCCTATTTATCAAAGAACCAGTAGAAGAAAGATTTACTGGCCAATCATTTAATAACTGATAGAACACCAAAATGTTTCCTGTTGTCACCAGCTGCTAATTCTTTCATGGAGGAATTCAACACAGCTCCACTCCATTTACCAGGAATCTTCAATCGTGAAGAACATGCATTTTAACTTGGCTGCAGGGCAATAGTGTGCTGCAGCAGTTCATTGACCACAGACGTTACACCTACACATGAGATTTGCCGTAGAGATGGCAAAGAATTGAAGATGGCTTTCTTAGCTCTATTAGGTGAATGGAAACAAGGTGAAAGGTTGGCCATAGAGCATACAGCAAGCTCACTCATATAGGGTAGAATCTCTGCAGGTGTAACTTGCATCATCCAGCTCAGAAGAGCCTGTGAAATTTCCTCTCTTGTGAAACTTGTTAACGACAATCACCAATCTTCCTCTGGTACAAAATGATTTATGGTGAATGGATGAAGTTATATTCTTTTGAAAATGCATCTGATGTGGTAAAGACATACGCACAGTAATAGTTATAACTCTTCAACCTACTCAAATTCTGTAATCGTGTCATAATGTTAAAAGATCACTGTAGGTTATGGTCAAATTGTGTATGCGAAGTTATTTCATTGTTGTAGTTGTTGTTGTGGTCTTCAGTCCAGAGACTGGTTTGATGCAGCTCTCCATGCTACTCCATCCTGTGCAAGGTTCTTCATCTCCCAGTAACTACTGCAACCTACATTCTACTGAATCTGTTTAAAGTATTCCTCTCTTGATCTCCCTCTACGATTTTTACCCTCCATGCTGCCCTCCAATACTAAATTGGTGATCCCTTGATGTCTCAGAACATGCCCCACCAACCGATCCCTTCTTCCAGTCAAGTTGTGCCACAAACTCCTCTTCCCCCAATTCTATTCAATACCTCCTCATTAGTTAGGTGATCTACCCATCTAATATTCACCATTCTTCTAGAGCACCACATTTCAAAAGCTTCGATTCTCTTCTTGTATATTTATCGTCCACGTTTCACTTCCATATATGGCAACACTTCATACAAATACTTTCAGAAAAGATTTCCTGACACTTAAAACTATACTTGATGTTAACGAATTTCTCTTCTTCAAAAACGCTTTCCTTGCCATTGCCAGTCTACTTTTCTATCCTCTCTACTTCGACCATCATCACTTATTTTGCTCCCCAAATAGCAAAGTCATTTACTACTTTAAGCGTCTCATTTCCTAACCTAATTCCCGCAGCATCACCCGATTTAATTCCATTATTCTCGTTCTGATTTTGTTGATGTTCATCTTATACCCTCCTTTCAAGACACAGTCCATTCCGTTCTGCTGCTCTTCCAGGTCCTTTGCCGTCTCTGACGGAATTACAATGTCATCGGCGAACCTCAAAGTTTCTATTTCTTCTCCATGGATTTTAATACCTACTCCGAATTTTTCTTTTGTTTCCTTCACTGCTTGCTCAATGTACAGATTGAATAACATTGGGGAGAGGCTACACCCTGTCTCACTCCCTCTCAACCAATGCTTCCCTTTCATGCCCCTCTACTCTTTATAAATGCCATCTGGTTTCTGTACAAATTGTAAATAATTTTAATGAGAGTATTCCAGTCAACATTGTCAATAGCTTTCTCTAAGTCTACAAATGCTAGAAACATAGGTTTGCCTTTCCTGAATCTATTTTCTAAGATAAGTCGTAGAGTCAGTATTGCCTCTGCATGTTCCAACATTTCTACGGAATCCAAACTGATCTTCACCGAGGTCGGCTTCTACCAATTTTTCCATTCGCCTGGAAAGAGTTTGTGTTAGTATTTTGCAGCCATGGCTTATTAAACTGATATTTCAGTAATTTTCACATCTGTCAACACCTGCTTTCTTTGGGATTGGTAATTATTATATTCTTCTTGAAGTCTGAGGGTATTTCGCCAGTCTCATACATCTTGCTCTCTAGATGGTAGAGTTTTGTTAGACCTGGCTCTCCCAAGGCTGTAATGGAATTTATGTACTCCCGGGGCCTTGTTTCGACTTAGGTCTTTCAGTGCTCTGTCAAACTCTTCACGCAGTATCATATCTCCCATTTCATATTCATCTACATCCTCTTCCATTTCCATAATATTGTCCTCAAGAACATCACCCTTGTATAGACCCTCTATATACTCCTTCCCCCTTTCTGCTTTCCACTCTTTGCTTAGAACTGGGTTTCCATCTGAGCTCTTGATATTCATACAAGTGGATCTCTTTTCTCCAAAGGTGTCTCTAATTTTCCTGTGGGCAGTATCTATCTTACCCCTAGTGATATGTGCCTCTACATTCTTACATTTGTCCTCTAGCCATCCTTGCTTAGCCATTTTGCACTTCCTGTCGATCTCATTTTTGAGACGATTATATTTCTTTTTGCCTGCTTCATTTACTGCATTTTTATATTTTCTCCTTTCGTCAATTAAATTCAATACTACTTCTGTCACCCAAATATTTCTACTAGCCCTCGTCTTTTTACCTACTTGATCCTCTGCTGCCTTCACTACTTCATCCCTCAAAGCTACCCATTCTTCTTCTACTGTATTTCTTTCCCCCATGCTTGTCAATTGTTCCCTTATGCCCTCTCTGAAACTCTATACAACCGCTGGTTTACTCAGTTTATACAGGTCCCATCTTCTTAAATTCCAACCTTTTTGCAGTTTCTTCAGTTTTACTCTACAGTTCATAACCAATAGATTGTGGTCCGAGTCCACATCTGCCCCTAGAAATGTCTTACAATTTAAAACCTAGTTCCTGAATCTGTGTCTTACCATTATATAATCTATCTAATACCTTCTAGTATCTCCAGGGTTCTTCCATGTATAGAACCTTAATTCATTATTCTTGAACCAAGTGTTAGCTATGATTAAGCTGTGCACTGTGGAAAATTCTACCAGGCAGCTTCCTCTTTCATTTCTTCCCCCCAATCCATATTCACCTACTACGTTTCCTTCTCTGCCTTTTCCTACTATTGAATTCCAGTCACCCATGACTTAAATTTTCATCTCCCTTCACTATCTGAATAATTTATTTTATCTCATCAATATATTTGTCATCTGCGGAGCTAATTGGCATATAAACTTGTACTATTGTAGTAGGCGTGGGCTTTGTGTCTATCTTGGCCACAATAATGCATTCACTATGCTGTTTGTAGTAGCTTACCCGCATTCCTATTCATTATTAAGGCTACTCCTGCATTACCTCTATTCGATTATGTATTTATAACCCTGTATTCACCTGACCAAAAGTCTTATTCCTCCTGCCACCAAACTTCACTAATTCCCACTCTATCTAACTTTAACCTATCCATTTCCCTTTTTAAATTATTTAACCTACCTGCCCAATTAAGCGATCTGACATTCCACGCTCCAATCCGTAGAATGCCACTTTTCTTTCTCCTAATAACAATGTCTTCCTGTGTAGTCCCCGCCTGGAGATCTGAATGGGGGCTATTTGACCTCCGGAATATTTTATCCAAGAGAATGCCATTATCATTTAACCATACAGTGAAGCTGCATGCCCCTGGGAATAATTATGGCTTATAGTTTCCCCTTGCTTTCAGCCGTTTGCAGTACCAGCACAGGAAGGCTGTTTTGGTTAGTGTTACAAGTCAACCATCCAGACTGTCTACTGAAAAGGCTGCTGCCCCTCTTCAGGAACCACATGTTTGTCTGGCCTCTCAACAGATACCCCTCCATTGTGGTTGCACCTACAGTACGGCTATCTGTATCGTTGAGGCATGCAAGCCTTCCCACCAACGGCAAGGTCCATGGTTCATTGGGGGGGGGGGGGGGGGGGGGGGGGGGGGTTATTTCATGAATGACGATATTTCTTTTGACAAACTACGTACACAGTATGAATCATACGTACATATAATATGGGGATAATAAAGATACATAAAATAAGTAATTATAAAATGGGACAACTAGAATGTGAAGAACTGCGCACATTGGGCAACAAAAAAACTTTCAAATTAGGCATTCCATTTGAAAAGCTACAAATCACACAAGAATCAGAATTCTGGCCAGAAAACATAAGAGTATGTCGATTTCGTTTCCCAAGACGATCAATGTAAGAGGGAGCAGAGCTCAATTAAACTAAGAACAAAACCAGAAGAGCAAGGAATAAAAGCAGTCTTGTGGAATACAGAGGGAGTAAAATGTGCTCTTCACCTAACACCAAGAGACATTCTGCAAAACTCAGATCTGGCAATTCTAACAAAAACCTTCCTGATAGACAGCAGGCAACATAAAGATTTCTACGATCATCACCTAGTGGCAAAGAAGGGAGAAAGAGGACAACCCATGGAAGGAATATCTAACCTACTGAAACCCTGGATGACCAACACCAAAAAAAATCATAAAACAAGAAAATAGTATGCTAGTAGAAGCAGCAAACATAAACATAACTGCAGCCTATTTTAAACTGCACACAAATGTTGTATAAATAATTGACGAAATAGTCACGCTCATCAAACAATGCGACAGCAAACCCACCATTATTGCAAGCGATCTCAACTGCAGAACAGACTCAGAAAACTATAAAACAAAACTAGTCATTGAAACCTTAGAAGAAGATGGTTTCATCCTACTTAACGACAGACAGATACCTACATACATATGCCACAATGGGAAAAGCACCATTGATATCGCATTAACAAGGGGAGAAATAGAAGGAAGTATTCAACCAAATGGCATGACTCCATTACTCCTATACAAAAGCACATTCCAATGAAGATAAAAATAAATATCATCACTTTACTGCCAGCAAGAAAGACCCACCAAATCACACAAAGAAAAGATGATATAGAAAAATTAACAAACCAGCAAGAACAATTAACACAAATAGAAACTGTAATAGAGGAAGGAGACATGAAAAAGCAACAGACCAAATAGAAGACCTCCTAAAAAACTCAGTGATACAAACAAACCCAAAAACAAGGATAGCAAAAAGATGGTTTGATGCTGAATGCTACAGCAAAAGGAACACTGTTCTAGGAACGCTCCACAGATTAAGAAACCAGCACGACGAGGAAACATACAAACATTACGCAGAAGAGAGGAGAATCCACAAAAAACTAATAGAAGAGAAGAAAAAAGAATAAATAGAAAGAGAGGCAAAAAGAGAAGTAGATGAAGCAGCGAAAGACCCATCCATAGCAGCAAGACCAAGAAAAATGTCTCATACACCAAATATAGACACAAAGGAATGGGAAGACCGCTTCAGTAAGATACTGAACAAACGAGGACTTAAAACACCCCCAAAGAACGAGAAACAACACCAAAGTAAGGAAAAAGACAATATATGGGAACCTCTAAATGAAGAAGATGTGGAAGAAGTAATAAAAGCACTGAAGAACAAAAAAGCACCAGGACCCAAAAACATATATAATGAACATATAAAAGATGCAAAAGAGGCCCTCCAACACATATGGACCAAACTATTTGACAAATGATTGGAACTTGGAAGAATTCTGGAGACACTCGACAATAAAATTTCTCTACAAAGGTAGGGGAGACCCAATGGACCCAAAGAAGTACAGAGGCATAGCCCTAGAAAAAACTCAATTCAAGATGTTTTCAAAGATAATTACACAAAAAAATCCAAGCCTCTGCGGACAGTCATCTCCCAGAACGACAAATAGGTTTCAGATCTTCTTCTAAACAACATCGCCAAAGCGCTACAAAAGAAACAAATGTTCTACACAGTGTTCATAGGCTTTACCAAAGCCTTAGACCTACTGGAAAGAGCTCTCTCAGTCCGAAAACTGGAAAACACAATGGGAGAAGATAGTGTATGGGCAAGAATAATCAGGTCAATCCTCAAATACAACTTAGTCACAATATCAGACAACCTCTCTTTTTCGAACCCCGTTCTGCAATCGAACAGAGTCTTACAGGGTGACCCAATGAGCCCTTTGCTGTACATTCTTGCCACTGAAGAAGTACTCCAAATTGGAGAAAGTGAAGAAGATGTATATGTATATGTGTATGCATACGCTGACGACATAGCCGTAAGTACAACAGATATACAGAAGCTGCAGAGAATCATTGAAAAAATAGACAAATGGTGCAGTGAACACGAACTATACATAAGCATAACAAAGACAGAAATGGTAATTTTCACCCACTAAGGCGGAAATCAGCATCAGAGGACAAAAAGTAAATATCTCATCAGACTTTAAATACCTAGGAGTGACACTGCAACCAACAGCCAAATGCTTCACAAAACATACAACAGAACGTGCAGCCAAAGCAATAATAGCAATACAGGACATCAAAAACATCCGCCTACTCAGTCTAGAAACAGCCATGAAATTATTCAACACAAAAATCTTGCCAATCATGGCCTATGAGATGGAGGTTATATGGGACCACCTGACAGGAAAAAAAATCTAGAAACAATAGAAAAGGTAAAATCGACTTATCTAAAAAGATCACTAGGTCTCTCAAAGACAACAAGATCTAGACTAGTGTAGCTGTTACCGAGAGAGACGTTCCTAATTGAAGACATCAGACTTCGATATATGCTGCCACACACCAGGGTTTCCAGAAAGCAACTGAATATCATGGAGGACAAACGAGGAAAAATTATGGCCCGAGTTCTATGGCACCGAAGCAATGACGAACCGCACATGAACAGCAGCAAAGTTCGAACAGCGACATGTAACTAGATTTCCTATTCACGGCTTTCATCATCTAATCTGCAGAAACAAAACATATGTATGTGAACTGTGTAACGAAGCCTGTGAACGATAACACATAGAACTGTGCAATAAAAGAGCGAAATCGATAAATGAATATGTAAATGTAAAATGTTAAGCAAAGTAACTGTACATGGCTATTTGGCTGCAATTTATTAGATAAAATAAGTAATTGCAATACAAATACAACAATCTGGTACTCACGCAACACAACACGTATTCTGAAGGCAAGTGCCTCCTGCATCAAGGCATGCCTCTACGGCGATTTTCAAGGGCTGCCATCACAGACGACATACAAATACATATGTGGTTTACGATAAAGATGCTTGTGCATGACACTCTTCCCAGCGCAAAACATGTCATAACATGTTTATATTTACCTCCTATTAGTAACACTTCAAAATTGAAACAATAACAAGCAGCCAAATCCACACTGCATCTGCATTGTCAGTATAAATAGAAATGCTGTTACACACCAGCCACAGACGACTGATCATTTTCGGACACAATGGTCTTCACTCACATTCATATTTCACAGGCGGCAGCTTTAAATCCTCCTCCGTAAATTCCTCCATGGCTTTTGTATTGTGTTACATATAACCATGCAACATTGACAGCGACACTTCAAAATACACAGATAATAGATACATTTAACCTTATCAACGCAAAGATACTAATCACATTCTTAGAGAAAAGTTTAGCGCCCATAGGCATGTATTACTTGCACGCACGTTAACTTCACAACCTGTTGGGTATGACGAGCAACATGTGGAAGTAGCCTGCTTGCACACTGTCATGTGCATGTTACGAAAGCTGAAAGGCGCTTTAACTTTCTTAAACCAGGTTTCCACAGGCATGAATTCCTTACAAGTGCATACCTCCACCTCCTTTTGGATACGTACCGTAACTCAACGAATATGTTGAGAAACTCAATTTGCACACAGTCATGCCAACTTACACTTAAGATACGAAAGTTAAAAAGTGCTCTAATTTATTGCACGATGGCGCTACTCCCAGCATTTCCCACGAGCTTCGGCAGCGACCAGTAGATTCGTTCGACAGCACAGGTAATCGTTTGCGTATGCACGTAAAAGCTAGGGTCATGCCAAAATAAACTGGTTAGTCTACAACTATGTAAATTAATCTTTTCTCAAGTAACAAAATGCTCATCAGTGCTGTGATATAAATATCATTCGAACAGTCAACAAGTTCTTATTATTACTAATCTATCATAAAGTAACATGCCATGGTTTGAAGCGATGAAATTGATAAAAATAATTGTAACTGAAAGAGCGAACTTGCTGAGATTCGTATTACTGCAGAACAGCTAGTAATGTAAATGTGTTTTTTTTCTAATAATGATCATAAATTTTTGCTTTAGTCATTGAGTGTAAATAACACAGTGTATTGGAAACTTATTCATGGCTATAGAGATTTCAAACTAATCTTGACCATCATTAAAATCCTACCTAAATATAACAATGTACGAATTGGAGTGATGTTTGAGTAATTAGTGTTCTGCACAGTAGCACAGACTTTGGTTACAAAATTAAGTACTGTACCAGTAAAACAAACATATAATTACAGCACTTAGGATCTGTCATAACCTTGCCTAACTCTATAAACAAAACCAAAGCTGAACTGTGGAGACAAAAACCTCACTTTCCGATGATTCTTCAGTGTATTGTTAATAACATGAAAATTTAGAAATATTGCTGTTCGGAATGCAATACTTCTATTGCAGAGACTGCAGTTGCCAGATATTTCGTCGTTCAGTTCCACAAATACGGCTCAAAAAGATTTCAAATTTGATTTTACTCATTTGAAAATGACTTCTAATTCAAACATAGTCCTTGGAAGATAACTCCCTCCCTAGCGTATTGGAAGTTCCCAAACGATTTTTATGAGATGCTGATTTCCATATGCAGCGTTTGTGGGTACTTTTTTCCTTCGTCAACGCCACTATAGGCACTTAAGCTAAGATCTGCTCAATTCCCATACAAATAATTTCACTTGTCATCACCCCAAAAGACACGTGAGTACCATTTACAAGTTTGGCGTGTGGAAACACTAATCTTAATTTAAGTGTAGCAGTGGAATGATGCACATGTAAGAAATTCAGGCTTTGGAAACTTGACTTACACAATATTGCTTCGTCCACCATCACCTACAATATTTTTTATCCCGTTGCAATCATAACAATTTCTTGCTTCAGTCACTGAGAGTAAATACTATGATGAAACTGAAAATTATTTGTGACTTTAGAGGTTTTAAACTAGTATTGACCCTCATTAAAATACTATGTAAACTGATCACAGATTGCTGAAGGAGCCACCCTTATGTGACAACATATATTCTAAGTTTGAGGTTGAAAATGGTGTTAAACAGACCATAACCTAGAGGAACCCTGGGAAAACAGACTGGGATTCCTATAGGAAAGACATAAACTCAAGCTTACCTAGAGTCAGAACTTCGATAAGGAATCCAGTAGATTCTGGGGGGATGGCAGCCATTACGACCTCACATTTAGAAGACTGTCTTATCACCAAGAAGTGCACAAACAGGAATGTCCTTGGTGGAACAACAATCTGGAAGAGTGCACGAAGCAGGTGAGAAATCTCTTCAGCCTTGCAAAAAACAAAAAGAACAATGGCCAAAATATCGAGACACCCTTTTCAAATACAAACTTGTGATTAAGCAAGCAAAGTTATCTTCCTCTAGGCTATTCTGTGAGGAAATGTGAAAGGTATAGCTACTTACACTAGACTTCATAAAATCCTCACTAGAATACTAACTAATCCAATATGTACTGCATGGACGAAGGATGGTGAGTATACAAGGACAGTGAATGAGATGCTGGACGTGATCCTCAAGACTCACTTCCCTCAATGCAAGCTGCCAGAGAACACAGGTCAGGAGTGAGTCAATGAAGACACCATTTTACAGGTAATCAAAGGGAAAACAGGGAATCTGCCAGAGAATGTGTTGATTTAAAAAAAAAAAAACCAGTGGGTAGTGAGAATATTTCAATTGCTCAGTCACCCGACCCAGAAAGCATCTTTCCAGCTGTGCTACAACACCAGGAGAGGATGTAATTCGATTCCTTTGTAGATTGCGTAGAGTCAGACCAGCAACAGCAATCATTCCTAATGCTTGGAGGACAGAGAAGGTTGCTTTCATTCTGAAGCCATGAAGAGCTGATAATACCAAGACCAATGGTATGAGATCAACCAATCTGTCTGCCTTTCTTTTAAAGACATTAAACAACTTGGTTTATGTGCACATTAGGGAGAAGATGTTAACTGTGATTCCTCTGAATGTAAACCAACATACATATCACCCAGGTGAAGCATGTGAAATAACACTTCACCAGCTTGTAGGGAAAGTGGGAAAAGTTTTGCACCTTCAGGAAATAGCTCTCTGCTTCTTCCTGGATGTCTAGGGAGACTTTAGTAATATGACATTTGGAACTGCGGTTAGAGCTACTGAAGAGCATGGCACAGAGACCACCATATGCAGATGGATTTAGGCCATGCTAAGTAGAAGAAAGGTAGGACCCACCACGATGAATGAAAAAATCTCTATCAACACTACCAGGGAGTGTCCACATGGAGGGCGTCTTGAAACTACTACTGTGGAAGCTATTGGTGAATGAAGTCATTGAAGAGTTCAGTACTAGAGGATACTTTTGCCTAGGATACAAAGATGATTTGGCCATAATAATACTTGACAAATTTACTAGTACTGTCAGAACGATGGCACAATATGCATTAGACACTGTATCAAAGTGGTGCAGAAAACAGCATCTTAGGGTCAGTCCCAAGACACCTGTTGCAGTACCATTTATGGGGAACCAAATCTAACACAAATATTGGAATCTGAAACTCTTCAGTGAAACTCTACCAGTAAAGAGGAAAGCAACAGGATAAAGCTGCTGTGGATCCCTGCTCACTGAGTCATTAGTGGCAGTGAACAAGCTGATAGACTGGCCAATACAGGTGTGACGACTCCATTTATTTGGCCAGAACCTATCCTAATTGTCACAAGGTGATGGTAAAATCAAAACTATGTAGCTGAATTGGGATGCAACATGTGCTTGTAGAGTATTGTACTACAGTCCAAAAACAAATGCATGGAAAGTTAATGGTGCCAAAGCCATATAATTCTGAATCTGAACAGGAAACAGTTCCAATTCATGTAAGTATTAATGACTGATCATGGGAACTGTAAGGAACACGCATACACAATGGATGTAGAGGAAGAAACCCCTAAGGGTAGTGTATGTGGTGAGGAGAATATAGCCACACCACATTTAATCCTCCAGACTGCAGCTCTGGAGGGCAAATGATACATAATATTCTTATTGATAGGGCATGAAGAAATAATTTCTAATAAGGAACCAGGGGAGGGTCTCCCACTCCTTCTTCAGGGCATAACTTGGCTTTAGTAGAATTAAAGGGAGAAAAAGGCACAATAAACTCAGTTTCAGTGCAGGCAATAGTCATCTAAGATCACTGTTTTTTTTGTCATCCTGCAGAAACCAAATCAAATGGTTACAACATTGAGTACTTTACTGGTAAAACAAGTGTGTATTTACAGCACCTGTGACTTATCAGAACCTTGATTAACTCTGAAAATAGAAAGAAAGCTGCAATGTCGAGGTAAAAACCTTACATTCTGGTGTACCTTCAGAGTATTGTTGATAACATGTAACTGATAGATAATGCTCTTCATAATACAATACATATACTGCAGTGAATCCAGTAACCAGATATTTCAATGTAACTTGTGCAAGGGCTATCTGGAAAGTAACAGACGTTTTGAAATAGAAATTAACAACATAGAAAATACTAATTTTATTACATACCTTGTAAAGATACACTCCTATGCTATTTTTATACATAATCACCATTCAAATTGAGACACTTATAATACTGTGGCACAATTGTCTCAATATCGTCTCTGTAAAAATCTGCCACTTCTGATTGCAACCACTCCTTTATATCAGCATAAAGTTTGGCATTAATATCAAAGCATTGTGTAGCAAGCTATGTCTTCATAGCTGGAAAGACGTGGCAGTCACTCAGCAACAAATCTGGGCAGCATCGTGGATAATCGAACATTTTCCATCCAGACGCCTGTAGAAGCTCACGGGTACGATTAATTCTTTGTGGACGTGCATTGTTGAGAAAAAATAAGACTTTTGCGCTAAGGTTTCCCCAACTTTTGTTTTGTATCGCACGCCTTATCTTTGTCAGTGTTTCACAATTCCTTTCTGAGTTAATCATTGTGCCACGTTCATGGAAATCAACAAACATCACTCCCTTAATGTCCCCAAACACAATAGCCATGAGGTTTCTTAATGAAAGCATTTGAAAATATTTCCTTGGATGGTTGGGAGAATTTGTGTATCCCCATTCCATTGACTGCCTCTTTTTGTTTTTCAACTGACATGCTTCACCCTAGTCTCCCCCACAGTTACGATACGATCGATAACTTTGTTACCATTTTGCTCGTAATGTCCAGGAAAGTCAGTGCCGCAGCTGGTTTGTTTTTATGGGAAGCCACCTAGCACAAAATTTGTGGTAACCAAGCTTCTCCACTACAATTTCATGCACCAAACTCTATGCAATTAGGAAAAAATGTTGCAAAAGTTTCGAAATCGTGAAATAACGATTTTCACGAATTTTGTTCTTCATTTTCATCACCAGTTCATCAGTCACTAGGCTACACTCGTCACTGCAGTCCTCATCTTGAAGACTGGTAGCGCCATCTTTAAAATCAAGGCACCATTGTCTCACTCGGCTTTCACTCATTATCTTTTTCCATACACATCACAAAGGTAACAATAAACTTCAGTTGGTTTGCAACTTATTGCCAACAAAAAAACCACAGAATACACCTCACAAGTGTCTGAATTTTATCATGCAACACACATTTTAACACATCATAGAAGGCAAAGTAGCAGAGACACAGACCACATGCTACCATCGCTGGATGCGTACTGAGTATAGGAAGGTTATGAGACTCTAGCCCCAACTACGGCCTCGATAGACCAAACGTGTGTTACTTTCTGGATAGCCCTTATAATTAAATGCAAAATTGCACAGCATCTCACACATATATACATATTTGTTAGACATTTGTATAGTGTCACAAATACGGTTCAAAAAGATTCCAAAATTGATTTTACACACTGAAAAATAATTTTAGAACGAAAAATCGTCCTCGGCAGATAACTCCCTTATTAGGGACTTGGATGTTCCCAGATGATTCTTATGAGATACCCATTTCCATACCAGACATTTGTAGTTCCATTTTACTTCAGCGACATTTATATAATCTCTACAGCAAAAAGCAGTACAACTGCCATAGAAATAATTTCAGCTGTCATCATCTTAAAAATCATGTAAGTAGCATTTCCAAATTCGGCTTGTCGAAACGCTATCTTGCACGTAATGTACTGGTGGGGACATGCACTTGTAAGAAATTCATCCATATGGAAACCTGCCTTAAAGCTGTATTCCCAAGGTCGACGATAAGCTGCGCAAGCTTCCCACCTCTGCCACACTAGGCAGACAATGGGCCTCTGGAAACACCATACTTGCTCATGGCCCTGTGTGATAAGTCCATTTAAGCACCTGGGAGTGGGCTCACTTGCATATGTATGGCTGTAGTCATATTTATGCAAGAACTGCAACAACTTCTGGCTACTAAGAGTGTGGCTGTTAGCCATTTAAGCAATGAGCAGCAAGCAGCCAGAACCTACCCAGAGAAAAATTTTCTGACACACCCACACTGCTAAGTTTGCGCATCAGTACACCTGTATGAGACGTTTGGGAGGATGGGGGTTGGGTGAGAAGGGACATTGTCAACGTAACTAATTTTATCGTTGTTGTTGTGGTCTTCAGTCCTGAGACTGGTTTGATGCAGCTCTCCATGCTACTCTATCATGTGCAAGCTTCTTCATCTCCCAGTACCTACTGCAAACTACATCCTTCTGAATCTGCTTAGTGTATTCATCTCTTGGTCCCCCTCTACGATTTTTACCCTCTATGCTGCCCTCCAATACTAAATTTGTGATCCCTTGATGCCTCAGAACATGTCCCACCAACCGAACCCTTCTTCTAGTCAAGTTGTGCCACAAACTCCTCTTCCCCCAATTCTATTCAATACCTCCTCATTAGTTATGTGATCTACCCATCTAATATTCACCATTCTTCTGTAGCACCTCGAAATCTTCTATTCTCTTCTTGTCTAAACTATTTATCGTCCACGTTTCACTTCTATACATGGCTACACCTCATACAAATACTTTCAGAAACGACTTCTTGACATTTAAATCTATACTCGATGTTAACAAATTTCTCTTCTTCAGAAACGCTTTCCTTAACATTGACAATCTACATTTTATATCCTCTCTACATCGACCATTATCGGTTATTTTGCTCCCCAAACAGCAAAACTCTTTTACTACTTTAAGTGTCTCATTTCCTAATCTAATTCCAGCAGCATCACCCGATTTAATTCCATTATTCTCGTTTTGCTTTTGTTCATGTTCATCTTATACCCTCCTTTCAAGACACTGACCATTCCGTTCTGCTGCTCTTCCAGGTCCTTTGCCGTCTCTGACAGAATTACAATGTCATCGGTAAACCTCAAAGTTTTTATTTCTTCTCCATGGATTTTAATTCCAACTCCGAATTTTTCTTTTGTTTCCTTTACTGCTTGCTCAATGTACAGATTGAATAACATTGGGGATTGGCTACACCCTGTCTCACTCCCTTCTCAACCAATGCTTCCCTTTCATGCCCCTCTACTCTTTATAACTGCCATCTGGTTTCTGTACAAATTGTAAATAGCCTTTCGCTCACTGTATTTTACCCCTGCCGCTTCAAAATTTGAAAGAGAGTATTCCAGTCAACATTGTCAAAAGCTTTCTCTAAGTCTACAAATGCTAGAAACATAGGTTTGCCTTTCCTGAATCTATTTTCTAAGATAAGTCGTAGGGTCAGTATTGCCTCTGCATGTTCCAACATTTCTTCGGAATCCAAACTGAACTTCACTGAGGTCGGCTTCTACCAGTTTTTGCATTCGTCTGTAAAGAATTCGCATTAGTATTTTGCAGCTGTGACTTATTAAATTGATAGTTCAGTAATTTTCACATCTGTCGATACCTGCCTGGGATTGGAATTACTATATTCTTCTTGAAGTCTGAGGGTATTTCAGCTGTGTCATACATCTTGCTTACCAGATTGTTGATTTTTGTCAGGACTGGCTCTCCCAAGGCTGTCAGTAGTTCTAATTGAATGTTTTCTACTCTGGGGCCTTGTTTCGACTTAGGTCTTTCAGTGCTCTGTCAAACTCTTCACGCGGTACCATATCTCCCATTTCTTGTTCATCTGCATACTCTTCCATTTCCATAATATTGTCCTCAAGTACATCGCCCTCGTATAGACCCTCTATATACTCCTTCCATCTTTCTGCTTTCCCTTCTTTGCTTAGAACTGGATTTCCATCAAAGATCTTGATATCCATAAAAGTGGTTTTACTTTCTCCAAAGGCAGTATCTATCTTCCCCCTAGCGAGATAAGCCTCTATATCCTTACATTTGTCCTCTAGCCATCCCTGCTTAGCCATTGTGCACTGCCTGTCGATATCATTTTTGAGACGTTTGTATTCCTTTTTGTCTGCTTCATTTACTGTATCTTTATATTCTCTCATTTCATCAGTTAAATTCAATATTTCTTCTGTTACCCAAGGGTTTCTACTAGCCCTCGTCTTGTTAGCTATTTGATCCTCTGCTGCCTTCACTATTTCATCCCTCAAAGCTACCCATTCTTTTTCTACTGTATTTCTTTCCCTTATTCCTGTCAATTGTTCCCTTATGCTCTCCCTGAAACTCTGTACAACCTCTGGTTCTTTCAGTTTATCCAGGTCCCATTTCCTTAAATTCCCACCTTTTTGCAGTTTCTTCAGTTTTAATCTACAGTTCATAACCAATAGATTGTGGTTAGAGTCCACATCTTCCCTTGGAAATGTCTCACAATTTAAAACCTAGTTTCTAAATCTCTGTCTTACCATTATATAATATATCTGATACCTTTTAGTATCTCCAGGGTTCTTCCATGTAGACAACCTCCTTTCATGATTCTTAAACCAAGTGTTAGCTATGATTAAGTTATTTAGATATCATTATTATCCTGTTTTCTGTTTTTACTTCACGCACACCTTTCACATGAAATAAAAACAAAACATATATCTGTGACAGAGCTATCAAGGGAGATAAAACACATCCTCATATTTACAGAAGACTATTTTCACTATATTAGCAACTTCTAAACGTCGGGCTTGATGATCTCAGGGTAAAATGTGCGCCTGTTAACAGAGAGAGAGTTTGAAGGATAAAACCTCGCTCAGAGCACGGATTCTTCAGTTAGTTTTAGCCTAGCCTTCATCTCTCAATGATATGAAGAATCCCCAGAAACAACTTATAGTTCGGTCCCCACATTAAATCGTCGATTACATTTCCCTGGTCAGATAACTGGTGTATGTTCAGGATGTGTAAGTCACCGAAGACTTGTACCCAAACACTGTGCCACACTAGATTATTATTATTATAGCAGATCAAGCATAAAACGTCATCATGAACAGTGAAGTTAATTTTGTTAATTTGTTAAAGTAATTTGGCCTTTATTAATCAACAAAAACGAACTTTTTTTTCCACAGAGGTAGTCAATTTATTTGAAACAGTGTGTGTCGTTCCACACTACTGGTTCAGTTTCAAGTGCACATATGGCATTAACAGATAACATATTTTTAACTAACTAACCTCATGAACCTTACCCCACCACCGCCCAAGAGTTTCAGCAGCTGCCACTAGATGGGCTTCCTCTTATTCTGCATTTATTCATTCAGTGTCGAAGATCTTGAATCGTTTCTTTATGTATATGGATAATTAGTGTGAGGAGAAAAAAAACTGATATTTGACTTTTCCCCAGGAGGTTGGAATCTATGGAGATTCCCTAACACTATAAACATGAAGCCAGCAACATATGCACTCCACCATATGTTGGAGACCAAAACAATGTGAGTAGCTTGAGCATGCCGTAGTAATTTTCAACGAAAAACAGATGCAGATTTGTGTAAAAATTGTTGCTTGTGTTACCTTTGGATGGACAAAGAGAAGCAGAATGTCTGCTGCTACTTTTTACAGGTAAATGCTTTAGCTGAAATGATTCTCTTGGTTTAAATATGGATTATTTGTTTCGATGTTTTTACTCACAAGCATTTATGTTTATAATATGTATGTCTGCGAAGGAGGGCGCAGTTAAATAAAGCACAATATATTCAGAGCTATTCCATAAATCTCAGTTTGATCGAATATCAACATCATATGCTCATGTCAGAATCTTGTATTTTTTCATCGTTTCTTTCATACGTGTAGAAGGTAGGAGGAAATAAATCTTGGGTGAACAGCCTGGTATGAGTGTGCATAGGACACAATATTTCGGCAATCGACCATGTTGCCATCATCAGGTGATCGATTGCCGAAATATTGTTTCCTATGCATACTCATACCAGGCTGTTCACCTGAGATTTATTTCGTCATAAAATATGCCTGGAGAAACTGAAGAATCACATGTAGAAGGTAAGTGGCACAACATTTTTCGTAAATAATTCTAATGTTTCAGTGTATGATACCTATTTGTTTGACAGAATTTGATGCTCAACCTGTATACCTTTGCTGTTGCCAGCTAGTTTTACAGCAACTGTCCACGTATTGTATACCTTACTTAAATTTTTACTTTTCAGGTAACCCACTGAGTGAATTTTGCGAATAGAAAACAAATTATTCGTTTAAAAACTTCAACATATTGATACTTTTTTGCATATGTTATTATTCTGCGCTGCACTGATTGCCATGCTGAAATAGTATTCTGTATTTTGAGAACAACTGCTCCAGTAAGTAATAACAATTTTTGTGCATCAAAAACATTAACATGGGCATTTGTTTGTTTTTTGGTGTTGTCAAAAGTTGTTTTCTTCAATCCAGGTGCACCACCTCATAACACTGTCGTTCATATCGATATAATATGTGAAATAAATGTGCAAAATATGAAGAAAATCCAGCTTCTTCAGCAGGCGAATTATTGCCTCAGGCAGCAAACTAGTTACATGATTCGTGTGTAAAGGTCTTGCAGAAGAAGAACTACATAGATGAATGGTATTTCAGTGCTTAATTATGTATCCAGGGTAAGAGTTATCACATCAGTTTGCCAAGACAACATATTCTGTCATTCCTACAAAATATTACTCAACTTGAAGGTCTTATGCATCAAACCTTAACTTTTATTCTATAAGGGCATATTATTATGTCAGGGTTATATTTAATACTTGCTTGC
This sequence comes from Schistocerca gregaria, assembly GCF_023897955.1. NCBI lineage: Eukaryota > Metazoa > Arthropoda > Insecta > Orthoptera > Acrididae > Schistocerca > Schistocerca gregaria. The sequence goes on from NC_064921.1 coordinate 762,061,965, forward strand.
CACATCCTAGAACAATAAGTGATAGCAAAGTGGGGCACCTGCTTTCACTAATGGTGCCATGTGTAAGTCAACAGAATTCTGTTGATTTAATGGTTGGTATGAGTAAATGTGTAAACAAGTCTTTATTTCTGAACTCGAGACATCAATGGTCAGTTGATAATCACTCAGTATTATAGTTTAATAAGACTCATGCAGTGAGAATACTGGAAGTCTTTTCTCACATAAGCAAAAGCAAATGCAACTACAATAATTTAGTTCTACTTGAAGGGTAGTGAGCTAGATTTGTGATAAAGTGCACCAGTGAATAAGTTTGCAAGTTTATTTTGTTTTGTGCGCATGAAATAAAGATATAATTTTACAAAGCACTGGAGTATTGTTTTGTTGTATATAAAACAATAATTTAAGTGTATAGCTCATTTTTGTTGAAATTCCTTTTTACAGACATCAGCACTGAATATACGTGCACTGCTGATTGTAATGGTAAGCTAAAATTATTGCTAAAATATGTATTTCAAAAGGTTCAAATGGCTCTGAGCACCATGGAATTTAGCATCTGAGGTCATCAGTCCCCTCGAACTTAGAACTACTTAAACCTAACCAACCTAAGGATATCACACACATCCATGCACTAGGCAGGATTCGAACCTGTGACTGTAGCAGTCGTGCTGATCCAGTCTGAAGCACCTAGAACTACTCAGCCACACCGGCCGGCAAAATATGCATTTCAGAATGTATAAAATTCTAAAATTCTCAAGTGAAATTGATAATACGTAGAATGACCTAAACATCCTTAGAAGTGAAAAAATCTGTAATAGAGTCAAAGAGAGGCTTTATTTGATATTTAGTGTAAGCCTTTGATTTTAGTGATAATGCTTACTTGAATCTATAGTCAGTCAAAAATTTCCATACAACATTGTCATATCCCTGTAACTAACAGAGTCATGTCAGTGCTTACAATTTGCAAATCGTACATTTTGGTAGTGAAATGGTCAGCAGGATCTAGTGCTGATTGTACTTTTAACTGTTACAGCTAAAGGCCAATTCACACTGACGTCATCTCACATCACATCATGTCAAAACATTCCTTAACGCTCAACGGACAGTCTCGTCACGTCATGTCACGCCAATTCCTGTCGAATGTTCTCTGGGAGAAAGTTTCGGTGGTGTCATCGTCTGTCTACGTCGGACATTAACCTGTTTTCATCGCACTCACTCACATTATAGAAGTGGAATAGTGGAATTCGTGTTTTATGGTCATTTTAATCTTTTTTATTATTTCGCTTTGTTTTCGTGGCATATTGCAAATGTTCCATGACGACTATGATATTTTTTCCATTGAGTGTTCTTCCACAAGCGATGTTAGATATTAAAAGCCACTAATGATTTAGATTTTACAATAACAGATGCAGATATAATACCCACACTGTGTGTAAATAAGAACATAAGTTGATGATGCAATTTTATTAAATAGCATTTCAAGCAAAAAAGTCAGCTCTGATGAACCAAAAAAAATACAGTTATTTACGACATTATTAAATACATAAGGAAAAATGGCTAATGTAAACAGACTCTGTTTACTGCCTTATTAATACTGTTTGAAGTGTTTAATGTGCTTAATATTGGATAATGTTGTTGCAAATTGGCTTCCATCTCTGCTCATTAAAACATTAAAAAAAACGTAACTGACATCAATTCTGTAAGTGTCACAGATTGGTGTTGGGAGTGACACACTAGAGATACAGACTGATCGAATTTTAGAAAATGCACATTGCATATCGCAATTTGATAACCACTCTATGCTGTATGATTGATTGAAAACATCTCGGTTTTCTTCTGTGAATGACTACAGGTTCTAGATGTGCAATAGGCACAAATGGACATTGTACATTTGTAATAAAATCACACTAATGGGAGATTGGTGCCACACTGAAACAGTCTGAGAAAAGTTAAAAAATAAATTTGTAATACAATAAATATTGACATAAACATGTGATCTGGAGGACGAATAAAGATACAACACTCGGTAATACAAAATCAGTTGCTTATATCAGAAATCCTTAATAACTATGGCCCACAATGCTTACATTCTAATGACTGGAAATAGAGGGACAAACACGAACAGCCAGGCTTCTCTAGTTGCTATCTAAAAATTTGAAGGCTGTGTTTTCTTTTATTACAGAAGTATTTAACATGAAATCTCTGACTATTAATCGACACATGAAATTTTCACACACACACAAAATAATTCATATAAAGAAGGCCTTATAGTCCCCCCTTGAATGACTACAAAACGGTGGGTTGTTTTATTTTGAGCAGTCATTCAACTTTATATATATATATATATATATATATATATATATATATATATATATATATATAAAGAATAGTTAATCTAATGGCTATGTATTTATGTTACTTGTTCGATAAGAAACGTTTCAATAAATTTTCAATTCGTTCATCCTTGGCAAAGGATTGTGGTCAACAACATAAATGAGCAACAGGTTGTTCTGATGATGTCAGTTGATTCTAAGCACTTGTGGGTTTGTGTACATGACACAATGCTGGCTGTACGTCTATCAGAGGAGTGACATCAGACGTGGATTGTGACTTCAGGAGTAGGTTGTGGCGTTAGGCACAGGTTGCATTACTGTTACCTAGGCGACGTCAGGTCAGTCAGTTTGGTTTTCTTAGTACATCTGAGGCCCATGTACACAGCGCTGTCTTACTGCTTCTCACCCCAGTGTCTGCTTGCTCTCATGCAACAGTGTCAAAGCTACAGAATAAATGAAACATTTGTTCTATCTATCTGTCTCTTGAAAAGGATGCACTTCTACAGTGCATACAGAGATAAAATATGCAGATAAATACGTATACCATAGGTAAAGTTTGAGTAGTAACATGAGTTTCGGACTTCCATACTATGAACAATATGAGTTATTTCTTAATGAAGAACCTTTGACATCGCCCATCGTAAAAGCACAGTTTTAATTAAGACAAAATTAAACATTCGTTTCTCCTTTTTTATTGTTATAATATGCTACTTATCTACAAGAGTTAGAAGTTGATAAGTTGACACGAATATTACTGTGTCCATCTTTATTTACATATACATATTTTAGCATGTGTATTTGAATGTCCAGTAGTGTGCATTGCTCTTTGGTAGCACACCCTCTTGGAGGATGTAGCTTCAGTTTTTCCTTGTGGCAAGTGCATACATCAGAATCTGACAGAAATTCTGTTTTCTTGTCCTAATGTTCCTTTAGCACCCGGTCAGAGTTCAGGATTACACACAATGCACTAATTCCTACCCCAATATGCAATTGGTCATTGTTTATCACTTAAACACTACTAGTTTGTTTTTTCACTATAATAGAAGTTCAGGTACTTTCATATGTTATTTCTTATACAATATTTAAAGATTTTCTGCCCAAGTTATGTCATGTACTAAATCCGTTTTTTAACCAGTCACATAATTTTTATAAATTTCACTTATCCTAGTTCCAGTCTTTTAAAACATACTTTAGAATCTGGGTGTAGGGTTCATATATCATGAAGCTAATATTTCATTTTCTTACATACACATAAAAGTCAGCTCAGTCACTACAGCACACAACTGTCTGAAGTATGTGAGTGCAAATAGCACAGTACCTGATGCTCGCCAAAAAGGACCAGAGGACAAAACTTCTAATTCTAAGTTTTGCATCAACAGTACACTACAATTCATTTCGTAAGAGTGCACTGCTGATGTTTATTTTATGAATAGGCTTTATGTAAAGACATGTGACTGTATTACATTTGGATGCACATGGCACACAATACAGTATATCTGTATAAATACTTTCACTTATTGACATGACATCATTCTCTGGTGTTTCGCTATTTGCTGAATTCCATCATTTCATGACCATCCTTTACTATTTCAACAAAATAAGTGTCATAATATTGAAACGCGTTAAACATAGAAGGTATTCAGCTGTGTGTAAGTCTGAGATGCACTGTTGCAATCAGAGAAAACGACGTTATACCTATACAGGTGAAAATAATTAGTATCATAATAAACATGGAAAAACCATAGATAATACTGAGTTGTTGCAATGCACGTCTTCTTCATATTAATACAAGTCTACACTTGCAAATGTATAAATACGACTCCTGCTAGTATAGATCCTGGGTCACTAATGTGTAAACATATTGCAAATAAAATGCTCATTCCTGTTTTGGAATGAGCATCACGATTGTGATGCTTCATGTGTTTTAGTTCATTGGTCAAAGGGGCTGTAGCAGTATATAACTTTACAGCCTTTGAAAAAACATCACATAATTCAGTAATTTATGAATAGGCAACTTCAAGAGCAAATATGTCAAGTGTTTTGCTACGCAAAATAGAGCGCAATTCAATCCTATTAATTTGATTGATGGCTTTTGCTTTCTGACAGGTGACACAAGTGCTTAGTAATCGATGTACTCGTCTTTTCGTCACATATTGGAAAACTAGCAAAATAGGTTAAGTTTCCTTACACACTTTGTCACACTGTAATGTCCTCAGACATGACGTATACCAAATAAGTTTATCTACATTTTCAGATGATTTCATATACAACAAGGTGTAACATCATTTCAAACTGCTTGCACTATTCTGTTTCAGCTGCCTTCTAACCTTGTGCCAAAGTGGAACTGTTTCTTGTAGTTCTTTCATGTTCTTGCACCTGTTGGTGTTGTGTTCTGCCCACTCATCTAATATGAATTGCCTAGGCAACTTGCTTCTCGGATCGTTAGACAACAATTTAAGCAAACAGTATTAACTGATTTTTAACACAGTAAGATAATTGACAATAATTAACTTTGCGAATTTACAATGGGATGTCGCAAGCAAAGGGCGATATGAAACACAAGCAATCTCTTCAGTATATACAACTCCAAAACAAGTCCAGTAATACTGTTCATAAGTCACTGCTGTAGAGTTCGTAGATAGGCAAGACTTCATCTCGGAGACAGTCAGGATGGGCGACGCTGATGTTCTCTTCATGTAGATGGTGCTACCGTCTCGTTGTAGCCCTAGAGAGGGGTCAATCAGCCTACAATTGGCTGATGTCTTGTCACAGCCCTGTCTGATGTAACATTCCTGGCCAATGTGCCGGTGCTTGACGTTACTCTGGAACAGTTAATACACTACATCGGTAGTGTTTGTCTTCCATGAGTAAGATGGCGACAGTCTGTTACTTGTTATAGGGTTTCTGCATTATCGGTTTGATCTTGTTTCAGTCTATACCATGGATGAGCTACAATGTTTTGTTTTCCTGCTACGTGCATTACTTCAAATGAATATTCTTGAAAGACAATGCCCAGCATGCTAGGCGCTGTATTGAATCATATTATTTTCTCTCTTTTCTTTTGTTATATATAAGCTGTGACAATTGAATTAGCTTTAAACCAAAGACACCACCAAAAGAAAATTAACGAGTTGTTTTGTGGCAAGGATAACGTTTCGATACATTGTTAAATATCTGTGTGAAACAAAGTAAGAAATACGCTCTTCAGTTTGTTAATTCATGTATCTTCACCCTTTTGTTTCAGGAATTGGCAGCTTACAGATGTATGCTTGCATCCATCGTACCAGCATTGTTAAAAATGGGTATTTTAACCCCATTCGTTAAAACTTCCAGGCTGAGACCATGGTCGATCTGTAAAACTTCTTCCTGACATTTTGTTACCAACTGCAATCAACATCTTCGAGTTGAGTCAGCAACTGGCTGCCAGGCCGTGGAGGGACCATTTATGTGAAGCACATAGAGGGCACCACCATATGTTATGTGGGGCCAACTGTAAGTCTATCTCTGACTAATGTCATTATTCTAGATTGAAGGTAATCGATTGTCACATCGTTGGTACAAAAGTCGACCGCCATATCTTATATAACTTTCAGCCTTCCGCTTTTCAAAAATGGCTCTGAGCACTAAGGAACTTAACTTCTGAGGTCATCAGTCCCCTAGAACTTAGAACTACTTAAACCTAACGAACCTAAGGACATCACACATATCCATGCCCGAGGCAGTATTCGAACCTGCGACCGTAGCGGCCGCGCGGTTCCAGACTGAAGCGCCTAGAACCACTCGGCCACACCGGCCGGCAGTGTGTCTTGCGAAGAGAGATGTAATCGTCTTATGATCGACCAGCTATTAAAAACACGATCGCAACGACTAGTTTTCTGTCATCCTGCACGAAACACGATCTTGGTTCTACAGGCACACAAAAGAGTTGCTAACAATATCCACGTTAAAAACAGTACATGCTTTACAAATAGAGGTATGGTAGTGCTTCTAAATGAAGTGGTCTTCCACAGGAGTACTGCGACGTTGAATGTAGATGGGGTGTGCATTAACAGACCGAAAGTGCTGATGCGCGTCGCCAGCAGTGTAAGCTCCTTATAAAATCACCCTTCTCCCCAAATTTAGAAAGTGATTCTGCTAAGCAACGTGGCATTAAGCCGATATTTTCAACTCCCTCATGTCAGTGCTAGATATTTCTCATACTATCAAATAATATTTGTAAAGCATACTATCTGACTGTCATGTAGACAGTGTAACAGAGGTTCTGCGAAATATCCATGGAGTTATAGCTGAGGGAAGACAATGGATGACTGAGTATGATCACTTATAGTATATGGTTCGCTATGTGAGGAACCAGTTTAAAAAATGCAACGCTATATTGTAGTCATAAGAAACGTACAAAAGCCTATGGCCAATACACTAGCCTTCCAGATCTATAGTGTTTTCCTTTCTGGTAGAAATTCTGTCTGCAATCTAGAATTAAGTCTCTTCACTCAACCACACAATTGCATTGAATGCCATGGAGGTGTCTTTTAATGAGTATGGTCATTGTTGAACCATATTCATGGCACTCTCATATCTTGAAACGAGTCACCTTTTTGAACCTATCTGCTAAAGATTCCATACAGCAAAACCCAGCAATGTTTTAGACAGTCTCTTTCCCTAACTGTTCCTCAGTCTCTGCCCCATACTCCCTGCAGCATTGTCCATGTGATTTTCCAGTTTGAGTTGAAACTGAGTGGAAGTCGGAAAGGACTGTATCTACTACCTTTTGCATGCCGTGGAGAAACAGGGTGAGCTGAGTTAATGCGACAGGACCTTGTTTTGACCACTTGGTGGAAATGGGAACATGTTGTCATAGCTCCACCAACCATGTACAGTGCGTAAGGCAGACACCAAATGAAGTTTTCTCCTGTAGAAAGAGGTAGTAGAAAAGACAGTGCAAACAGTTACTGTGGTGTATCTTAGGGAAAATTAGGAAGACTACACATCATACGGAAACTGGAAGAAGGATGAGAATTTTGCTACTGCATTGTGGTATGTTTTCAAACTATGAGTACATACAGATACATGTCTAAATGAAATCTATATCTCTTAGGGTGCATTCATGTCTGTCACCCAAACATGTTCTTCCTGTTCGTTACTTTGTGGCATCCAACAGAGAAAAAACTACGAACTATAATAGCTTCCTCAACATCATCTAGTCATAAGATATTACCACATCCCTCTCTTTCGATATAATGAAAATAAATACCATCTGTGTGCTGACATCGAGAATATGTGACAATCCTATTACATACACATCTTTTGGTCCATTGGAGCAGGTGCCCAGTGATCCAAGTTGCTTGTACAAAACAGTATAAAGTTATGTCGCCCATGCTGTAGAAGGACCACATCCCACAGACTATCAATGACTGTGTTGTTCTTTCATAAACATTTTATGGCTTTGTTTTTATGCTGCAACACTTCCAAGCATAACATGAGTACAGCTTTATACACCACCATGCACTTTGTTTTTCCACAGCAACATCGAGATCTGTGTCAGGTGCTAAACTGATATTAACACATTTCAATCCATTGGCTTTCTCAGAAAGCTGGACATCGCATGATGTAAACTATGCTGCTGCCACACCTAAGATAGAGACAGTGTTTCTTATTGACAAAAATGTGTAGGACATCGCGACATATTGTACTGTGGAGCATTTCCAAACAGCTGTCCGAAGGTGATCATCTATACATTTAATCTGATTTTCCACAGTGATGAGGTACCAGGTATCTCAGTATACCGTTTTTCGAAAAGACCCTGAGCATTCATTTCTCATTTTGGTGACGCATACTGCACCCAGGTATATGATCGATGTTCGGTGTCCTAGGTGGTAGACATCTTGACCATCAAATGTTTGGACACTGCATCTTTAATTTTTATGACTTACAGTGCATAACCACATGTGAGACAAAGGGATATTCTGCAGGTATTAAACCCATAGAGCATGGACAGCATACACCCACAGTTGTCAATCCCACCTGTGGAGGAATGGAATGATTTTCATACAGTAAGGTGAGCATGTAAGTACCCTCATCCGTCCATATTTTTTGTCGTACCTTCATCGATTTTACGTATTTTATCAATTTTCGAAATCTTACTATGTTTTCCATGATTTCAATGCATTTTACATAATTACTCGAGGTGCAAACTATCACTCTCGACGAGTTGTCACGTCAAGAAACGTCTAATCGCATCGTTCTTATGATGCTATCAACCTAAGACATTGCAGGATGGTTATCACTTCCTGTATTATTATTAAATCACCCTCTCCATTACTTTGCAGGGCCTATACAGGTTGTACATAAATACCAGGAACACTTTCCATTATTTTTTTGCAGAAGAAACAAACATTGTACACACATCGTCCATATGTCATTTTGACGAGAAATCCTGTATACCGCTACAGCGTAGTTTGGTAATTTGCCGATAGTCGCAAACATGGCGAGTTCAGGTGCGCAGCGAGCTGTTTCATGAAACGGCTTCACTGATCACTAGATCTCAGTCTGTGTAACTTTTTTCTGTGGGGACACATTAAAGATCTGGTGTGTGTAGTGCATCTACCACCTGATGTAGCAGAGCTCTGAGAGAGAACGCAGGAAGCGACTGCCACAGTTGACGATGCCATGCTAGGATTGATATGGCAAGAATTCGATTACCATATTGACATCTGCCGGGTCACTCATGGTTCACATATAGAATGTTTGTAAAAAACCTTTCATACTTTCTCTTCAAAATGCAATATGTATGACATCTGTACAACGTTTAGTTCTTGTGCAATAGATAATTGAAAGTGTTCCCGGACTGTATGTAGACCCTGTATACATGTGGGCACATAGCAAACCCTGTTACACAGCCTACATCACATGACACAAATACTGTTTCTTAGTGTAGGGAATAGTCGTGCAAAAACTACATTCCTCAGCCGAAGCACTTTATAAATTCAATAAGATTTTATTCTGATTCGCCACCTTCCACTATGTGTATGGAGTCGCAAAGTATTCTTGAATTTATGCGATAAAGTCGGTGATCCAAACTTCTAGCACTCGGCCCTCTATTTCGAAACAACCCATCCCTTCATTGAACCAATAGGCTAAGGACAAAGAGCAAAATTCAGCATGGCCTCTCTCTATGCATCTCTTAACTCTTCCTCTGTCTTTAAGCAACCCCTACCCCCTACAACACTGTCTCCAATTTAATTTGAAACTGACCAGAACTAGGAGGATACTACAACGGTTACATTCACAAAGAGTATAACACCTATGTTGACCAGTGCCAGTGATATAGACCAGTTTTCTCGTTCCAGTACTATGACTGCCATTCTGTGAAGGCTTGTCCATACCAATCTTACTCACGCCATTCATCCAATTATGCACAGCCTCTCGAGATGCTTCTGTGCTGAGGAGTTTAGTACTCTTGATTGGTGTATAGTAGATATGGGCCTGATACATTTGAGAGTGTTGTGGTGATGTGACAGACGATTAAGAAGAAGAGGATAACGAAGAAGAATAAAAATTTTAGTTATGCTAGCTGGAGCCCCAGATGGAAGGAGTTTCAAACATCTTAACATAAATCACTTGTGCTATCAATTCTGTAGAATTATTGTAGTGTCTGCATTCCATACCAAGAAGGTGCTGGGGAGAGAGAAATGATTGTAGAACATAAACACATACACATAGCAATGGTGTTTGAAATGTGAAATTACATGCCTTGCTGCAGTAACTCCATGAAAAGAACACACTCTCTTTCACATAGAAAACTTTTTTGTCAATGAAACATATACATAGGGATTGCAGTCCCTCACAAACCCCTGTCACTATCATAGAATCACTGCAGTTATGAAACTCAAGGCACAATTTATGTGTATGATTTGACAGAGAAATGGAGTGCTTCACATACATCTTCATTCGTATAGACAAGGGTGTTGTAACAGGTTTTCCATCGATGGGCATGATTCATCACACATGCTTTCGAAATCCCCTGCTGACAGTGGTATGGAAAGGTTTGCTGTTAATGATTGCAAGTAGATGGCAATCTAAATCACACACAGAACACACACCTGTCCATAAGTCAACTGCATTTTATACCACACAACTGATATACCTCGCAAAACAACAGGAAAAAATGATTAAATGCATGATAAATGACCAGCCACAACATCTCTCTCTTTAGAGTGCATCATTGGTTTACCATTAAATCGTACCTCATTACAAGCTCTCTCCACATGTATATAACTCTTGCAAGCTAAAGTAGGGGGCGGGTTAGAAATGATACAGGAACTGATCCATCCTGCAATGTCTTTGGTTGATAGCATCATAAGAACGATGAAATGAGTCATTTCTTGATACCACAGCTCATCGAGAGTGATGGTTTGCACCGTGACTAATTAAGTAAAATGCACTGAAATCATGGAAAACCTGGTAAAGTTTCGAAAATTGATGGAAACATGTAAGACTGATGAAGATACAACAAAAAATGTGGAGGGATGAAGGTGCTTACATACTTGCCTTAGTGTATGGAAAGCATTCTATTCCTCCACCAGTGAGGTGGACAACTAATAGTGCTTATCCATGCTCTATGAGTTTAAGACTTGCAGAATATCCCCTTGTTTTACATGTGGCTATGCACTGTAAGTTATGAAAACGAAAAACACAGTGTCCAAACATTTGAAGGTCAGGATGACTGCCGCCTAGGACAGTAAAACGTGGATCATATACCTGGGTGCAATATACATTACCAATATGAGGAGTGAATGCACAGAGCCTCTTCGAAAAACGGAATACTGAGGCAACTGCTACCCCATCATTGTGGAAGCTGAGATTAAATGTACAGATTATCACGTTCAGATAGCTGTCTGGAAACGCTCCACAATACCGCAAACTCTTCCAGTTTCCATAAGTCGCGATGTGCTCCACACTTTTGTCAATAAGAAACACTGCCTCTGTCTTTTATTTCGACCATCCTCTGAAATGTAGGAGCAACATAGTTTACAGCCGGCCGCGGTGGTCTAGCGGTTCAGGGGCTCAGTCCAGGACCGCGTGACTGCTACTGTCGCAGGTTCGAATCCTGCCTCGGGCATGGATGTGTGTGATGTCCTTAGGTTAGTTAGGTTTAAGTAGTTCTAAGTTCTAGGGGACTGATGACCACAGATGTTAAGTCCCATAGTGCTCAGAGCCATTTTTTTGAACATAGTTTACACCATGTGATGACCAGCTTTCTGTGAGAGCCAACGGTTTGAAAAGTGTTCCTGTTGGTTTACCACCTGACACAGATCTCGAAGTGATGGAAAAACAAAGCATATGGTGGTGTACAAAGCTATAGTCATAAACTGCTTAAATGTTTTACAACAGAAAAACAGAGTACCAAACTATTTATGAAGGAATGACAGAGGAACCCTCTCTTGTCACTGATAGTGTATGGGATTTGGTCCTCCTACAGTATGGGCGACGAACCTTACATCAGTCTGTGCAAGTGACTTGGGTACATACGTCCCTCCAATACCTCCAGCACCAACACTTGTGTCGGCGCTGGAGGTATTGATAACATCCGAATTCTTACCACACCAATCATCCCTGGCCACCCTACGCGACTGGGTGTTCCTCTCCAGCAGGCCGAACCTGGCCGCTGACCTGGCACGATCGCTGAGACACGCGTATGGGTGGCAATTAGTGCTGCCCTAGTCTCAGGCCTGGAGCACTACATGTGGACAGCAGAACACGAGCGCGTGAAATGTACGAGTGTTTCAGTGATCCGTGACATCTACTCATGGCAATTACTGACATGGATTGGATTGTGGTTTAAGAATATTGTGTTTACTACTTCTCAATACATTGCAGTGGACTCTGCCTTGCAGTGGTACTTGTTGTTGTCTCTATCCTATCACACAGTACGCCCTTCCTCCTCCTTCTGAATGTAGCAGAGAGAATCAACTTCGGAATTCGATAGTGCTTTTAAAACCTAATTGCAATGTCAAATTCCCGATTGATCAATTTATTGTCTCCAATAGTGGTATTGCCAGTGCACATCTATCCAGCTGCTCCCACAAATTGTTTAAATATATAACATGCAACAGAGTTGCAATTTGAAATTTTTAGCTACCTTCAACGTAATGGTCTACCTACTAAATGACCTAACTGTGCCATTGTCCACCAATAGGAGGCGAGGAGGAAAATCCAGAAGGGGAAAGGGTAGAGGTTGGAAACCAGCCAGTTGCTGGATCTAATCCCGCCAAATACACCAGTCCTAGTATTCACCAATAGGATGCAAGCAAAATCTGGCCGCACACAAAGGGTATCGATTTAGTTAATTAGTCAATCAATCTGACAGAATGAGGGAGTCTTTCCGAGACATCCACAGCTGAGGATTTGCCAGGTATCCACTACTTTGTTCAGGACAAAGGTGGCGTTAGTGTGGCGCATGACAGACTCTCACTGGGTGGAAAGTAGCCATATGAGAGGGGAGAGAGAGAAAGAGAGAAAACATATGTATAGAGAGGAATTTCCCAGATATCAATATTAAAGAGCTGCCACCACTTGTATCAAATAGTTGCCACCACCCGATGATTTGAACAACTGGAAGTAACCAGAGGGATGAGGGGGAGGAAAGGAAGGAATTGGATGTAGAAGGGGTGGTGGGTTCCGTCTTCTAGCGTCCTCTGCTGAAAGTACTCTGAACTAACTCAGTAAGTATCTATACAGCAGGGTGAACACGTAGAGCAGCTGCTTCCACTAACGTAGTATATAAGGTGTGTGTTTGGGAGCACATTGTGCAGGTGATGAAACCAGAAGTAGTCATTTGAGGTGGCACAGCACACCGGTGCTAACAAAGGGGACTGCTGTTGTGGGGGTGACCTACCTGCCAGACAGTCACAAAAAAATGCATGCAGTACTCTGAGACACTATGGTCTTCTGGTTTGGACAGATTGATCTTATTTCTCCCAAGTATGGTATATGACAGGAAGTAGCCACTTGGGATGTGGTAATACCATGAGACGGCTGTCGGTGAGGTGGCTGACAGTGGTCTCAGAACCCTAGTGGGTGTAGTGCAGCCTCTCAGAGACTGGTACGTGGCTAGCCTGGCAAAGTTGTTGGTGCATCTGCCCTGCTGTCAGTGGAAAGACAGGATCGAGAGATTTTTATCAGTGTAGTTGTGTGCGGTGAGTTACTTTGAAGTCTCTTTTGTGATAATACTCCTTGTACAATCCGAAAAAAGCAATCCATTTAACTACTTCTTTTCAATGAACTTCACAAGACTTGCGTCTTCTGAAACAGCAGAGAATGAGATCTCCCCCCTCCCCCAAATAAAAAAGGGAGCCAACCCCCGTGAATTGAATTTTATAAATGAAAAGTACATCCTTTGCTATGTACTTGTTGCTATTTATTTGAATTTTCTATCGTGAGATCCTTCCTCTCCAACAGAGATTGTGTCTTTTTCCTATCATTTTCCAGATGGAGGAGGGGAAGGTGAGTGGGGATTGGAGGGGAGGGCTGGGGCATTGACCACAAGGGGGTTTTATTAGTTTGTCAGTTCAATTAATTATTCACTTAATTTGATATCAAAAGTGTGTTTGTATCAGCAAGGGGATTTCCCAGAGGGGTCGGTGAAATGGAAGGGGAACAATAGAAGGGGGGATGACTTGGGGCAGAGCAATAGGTTAAGAGGGGATTATAAATTTGGTAACCATGCAGATTGGTGTGATACCACAATTCCATCTTGAATAACTTTGGCAACAATGCAGAGTGAGGTGATTGCAGCTTTGCCCTACTACTAGGGCGATGTGTGCTCAAATTCTTTTGCCAGTTTAAATGCTGATATAGATACTGCCTGTCTGCTGAGAACTGCGTTTACGTCTGTACTCTATAAATCACTGTTATGCTTCTGGCATAGGGTACATCCCATTATATCATTTATTTAGGGTTCATCCTGTTCCATTTGACTGTGGTGTATGGTAAGCACTGTTCTGTTCACTAAGGTACTTCCCACACTTCACACTCGAATAGAACAGGAGGAACTTCAAATAGGTGGTTTAATGTAATTAATTTTGTAATAGTGATACCTAAGGTAGCAATACGCAGTGGGTTGTAGTAAATTCATAGATGCCTCATTTCCAAGCGTCTGTAGCCTCTGGTTTTTAGATTTACCATAGGTGAAACGAACCTGTAATTGCTCGAGTTATACTTCTTTGTAAAAATTGAAATCTCCATTTAGACTTATAAGGTATGGGTCTTACACACTTGTGTAATATTTTATGAGGAATATAGAAGGGATTTGTTACCAATCTCCTTTTAAAACAGTTTGCATTTTCCCAATATCATGTGACTGAGGCTATGAGGTCGTTCCATTCCATTCCTCACAAGTTGTTGCATCCTGGTAGTTGACCGATTCCAGTTGTAAATCGTTGATATTTTATTCATAGTACAGTACATTTTTGTGTTTTGTAAAGTGTACACTTTTACGTTTAAAGCATGTATCAAACGTCTGCACTGCTTGATACTGCCTGTTTTTTTATGTAGGAGGTGATTCTGATCGTAGTACCTCTTTAATCTAGTGATCGAAATATATTTTAAGGTTAAGATACTGGATGACAGTTTTGTGGATCACTTTTGCTAACATTTTTGGAGACATGTGCAGCCTATACTCTCTTCTGACTACTGGGCACAATATAAAAAACCATGGTATATTATGGTTAAAAGAGAGTTAACTTAACGAAATGTTTCTATACAATTTGATTGAGATTCCATTGTGATCTAGAACTTTCTTAATTTTTTTTTAGATTTCAGTTGTTTCTCAACACCACTGCCACTAACATTTGTGTCTATCACCTTTGCAGTAGTGAGACAGTCACTGTGAATTTTTCTTTGCAAAGGGAGATTTGAAAACAGTGATCAGCATTTCTGTTTTATCTTTGCTACCTAACATTTCAGTTTCTGTATCATCCATGAGTGTCTGGACACTAACAAACTTTATATATGACCAGAATATCTTTGGGGTTTATAAAAGATCATTTGATAACATTGTGTTACATTTGATGTCAAGGTTTCAAGCATGGTCCTTTAGACAGTCAAATGAATTACTTTAGCGTCTGACTATCTATAGTTCTATTTATTATTTAAGACCTGTTGTACCATACTCGCTGTTTATTTATAGAAATTGCGTATCATTATAGATACTTCCCATGACGAAATATTCTATTAGGTAGATATGTACCTGATGCTTGGCCACATTTTCTTATAAACTTCACCCATGGTTCCTCTACGTCCTACTGTTATGAGCATGACATGAGGGCTGTTCAGTAAATAAAGATTTTTTTACAAAATACTTTATTCATTCTCATAATTTTGGTGGTCCTTCTCCAAATAGGCTCCTCTGTATGTGATGGACTTGGCCTAATCTTTCGGTGAGTCTGACTGATGTGCTGGAAATGTGTTTTGAAAAATCCTTCAAAATCGGCTCCGGTCACTTCACAACTGAGTCTGGTTATGGAGAATGCCTCTCTTAAAGATGGTAGTTCAGGCTAAGAAATAGAAAAAAAGTGACAAAGGATGACTAGATGCATTTCAAATTGATTTTTTCAAGATATTCAGTTATAACATATGTAATATGCAGCCGTGCATTATCTTTGTGCAGCATCCAACCTGTTTCATAGACATTCTAACGGTTCTATTTTAATATTCTATATTGATTATATGCTTTCTGATACTATGTAAGATAAGAGGTTAGCATTAATTATTTTCTTTAAGTAGGTGAGACCATTAGAAGCAGAGTATCTTATAGGAGGTCAAAATAAATGTGTTTTTTTTTTCAATTTAAATGAGCGCCAGTCTCCCCACAAGATCATCATAACGGGTTTTCATCTAAATACAGTCAAGGTCAAAGTTCACAGATCTATGACAAATGGTATCTCTGAGAGTATTTGAACTCTCTGAAAATTAGCTCATGGCACCATTCAGATTTAAATTAAATAACGTTTTAAAATGATTTTATCACTTCTGCTCTTGTGGAAAGCTGCAAGAAAAGTTAATATTAAGTCTGCTGTGTAACGAAGGCCAATTGTTGCCAGTCAGTGATCACTGCTTTCATCGTCTTCATAGCTAAAGAATACTAATTATTCTCTCTTTTCAGTTAAAACATTGCGATTAGTGGCTGACTTGTTCTTGAAATAATACAATGAACTCACTTTTACACATATATTTCCACCAATAACCTGATACACACCTTTTTTATCATCTAGTCGAAAGAACGAAAGGAACATCTCCTACTGTTCAATGCTACACACAGTCTCTATCTAACAATAGTAACATGATAATCAGAAACAGCAGAAGAGAGAGTAAAACTTACTTTTCCATCTTCTATACGAGAGTAATAACCTATCTTTTCCAGCTTCTATAGTTGTACAAAGATATGAATGTTTTATTTCACACAATTCTTTACTGTGATATTGTTTATCATCTTTATTGTCTTTCCCTATCATACTACGACATTATACTTTTTGTAAATTATTTTATATACTTTCACAATTGACCTTCAGTCTGGTATGTTTGGTCTTATTCAATATTTTTATACACACTTCACACGCATTATTCTTAAACATCGCAAAAGGGATACTACATGGCTCCCTGGGCTACAAGGAACATATTTTTCCAATGTCTGGGCCTTGTAGACCACAAGTGTCACCCTAAGATCATTGGGTTGTAATTCTTATTCACCTGCATTACAGTGTATGTGTTTAATTCAGTTAGCTTGATATATTTTGTTTTTAAAAGCTGCAGACTAATAATTGACATTAAGCTCCTCCATTTGGACGTGGGCCGCAGGGAAACCCCAGAAATCCTCAGCAGAGCTAGCAAATTATATCATCTACATTGGCTGATACAGATTGATTCTAAACGCTATCATAACATGGAGATAGATACAAGATACATAATATTTCACTGAAACAAAAAGTGGGTTCATAAATATTACATAATGGTGTTCATTTCTTTTATTGTGCTGTCTTAGGTCGTAATTCTATCATGATATTAAATGATCTGATTGGTGGTGACTTCCTTGTTCCGCTTTTGTATCGAAGACGTTATCTTACGCCATCGCTACGTCTCGTGCCCGTTGCTATGGAGTGTCACCTGGAAACTTATGTCTTCTTGCTTTAACGCCTGGCTGGAACCGGCATTCAGCAGTCGAAGGCGAGACCGTCGTTGTTCTATCAGCCTGGTGCATCAGCATTATGGTGGGATTGCGCACCGTTCGCTCCCGTCCTCCGCATGGCACATAATGGTGTCTCGTACAGTTCATAGAACAAATGTACGTATGTTATAGTTGATTGTTTGCTACCTGATGATGAAGCTGTGGGTAGGAACGGATTAATAGGTAATATTGCTTTGTCAAGTCACAGGCTCTCTCACTGGTCAATTTTTTTCTACTTGCATGAAACGTGGTGTTAAAGATGGCAGTAGATTGTATGCCTAATTATTCACTCACATATCTGATGCAATCAGTTCACAATAAAAATTAATGTTTCATATTTTCTTTATTAGATGCATTTATACTGTACTCGTTGTTACTCAAACGTCCCACTAGACTGTTCGTATTGTTGGCGCAACAAAGGAGCATCCAAACCAAAGATATTGTATTCACCTGTTCGAACCCACACTCATCACGATTTTTGTGTCTCACCCCACTGAGTATACACATTTTTTGCCATTGTTCTGACATCATACTGCTAACACTACACTCCACACGTGGGTTTACCATCCATTTTCATCACAATTACAGTTTACAAAGTTCACACTTCACTTGCTGATATGAACACATCTTTTACAGTTCTTGTTAGTACTGCCTGCAATATGACTTTGCCAACAGTGCATTATATGATCTTGGTCTGATCATTCATATAGCAACACAAATGTCCATGTACATATAAAAACATAATACAAGGAAGTGAAAGAGTATTATGCACTTGATGCCAAATTTTTATTTTCACACATTTGGACTTGCAACTGACTCTGGCCTGTCTTCGCAATATTTTCATGTTTATAGCCAACGAATTCATTTGCATTATTCATTTATATTTAGATCAGGACCACTACGCATGTTCTTGCTTCATAAAGGAGTAGCGAAAATGTGCATCCTACATTAAGATTAAAATTTTATCTCAAAAGCTCCAAAGGTGAGCAACGTCATGCACGTAAATGGCATATTTTGAAAACTATACCTAATTCTCTGACTCAAAGTACAGCATCATAGATGCCACATGGTGTTTGCTTATAAGAAGCTAAAACACACATCTTTGTATTTTCATATATTTTTACGTGACACATTGAAGTATTCAAGATAATCATCAATAAGATATTCACAATGAATCCCACAAAATTTTATACATACTAAATCTATTATTGAGTAACTGACATAATCCAAAATCATGATTAAATAAAAACTTAGTAGTGGACTTAAGGTGTCTTATCTTTTCTACACTTTCTTACGTTTTCAAATGTTTCAAGACTTTAGTATTAATTTCAACATGAATGACCACATTATTTAACAATCACAAAATGTTAAATAGTTCTTTATAACTACATTAAAATACCTATGAAAACTTCTCCATAACTACAAGGTAGCTGCAATTTGTTTTGGGTGTCCAAATTGTGCAGAGGAAGCATGCATCATGCATCAAGAACGAGTCTAATCTTTCCTCCTGGCTTAGCTACAGCTACTGGAGGACTGCTGTATGGTGATAGGGACAGTTCTATTATTCCCAATTGCACCATCCTTTGGATTTCTTTATTCACCGCTTCTTTCTTGGTCCACAGAACAGAGTATGAAGCATGACAGTAAGTTTCGTGGGATACCACCTCTATGTTGTAGACATACCTTCTCATAATTCCCGATTTTTCTGAGAATTCTTCTCGATAACGTGTTAACAACTGAATGAGATGTTGCCGCTGAGATATTGTTAAAAAATCTGACTCTCGCACTTTGCTGTCAATAAATTTTGTCCAGCTAAGTGTCTCATCATGAACTGTGTCTGAGTAATATTCTTCTTGCCCCTTTACGTCACTGTGTATTTGTAGTATCTGCAGCTGCCCTCATTTAATTTGTATACTTCGGCAGTATTTACCTTGTAGATTTTCTTTTCGTACTAAATGCACTACAAACCGTCTGTTTTCATTCAACATGCTAATCTTTCCACTTGAGAGGTCAATTTGTGCCTTTCTCTCGCTAAGAAAGTCGCAGCCCAGAATGCAGGCAACTCGTAATCCTTTTACCACTAGAAAATCACACTTTATGGATTCTTTTCCAAAGCATAATTCCACCAACACATGGTTTTGAATGTTCTGTGTCTGTACACTAATGGCTCCAGTAACACGACAGTTTTGTACTGGGTATAAAGGCAATTTGCGGTTATGACTTTAAGTTTAAAAAGATCATAGCTCAGTACATTAAGCCTAGTTTACACGACGACATTGAGTTGCGCCACTCGTTTGCATGGAATGAGTTGCACCCAAATGGTTTCATATCTGACTGTCGACACGGCGAAACCAGTATACACTTGAGTTTCGTCGTTTTGTAGGTTCCATAGTGATGTCTGAAATGAAAGTTTTGGCAGCTGCATGTTGCACATGTTGTGATGGAGTTAAAGCTTCCTGTGTGGAATCGCTGCATAAGAAAAAAATAAGAAACGTGTTTTGATTCGTGACTGTATGAAGAAAAGACGTCAGCTCGGATGCTCAGCATTCTTGCTGGAATAATTTGTTACGGAAGACTCAAGAAGTTCTTTTAATTTTCTTTGAATGTCACCATAACAGTTCAGGTTTCTTCTAAACAGAGTTAGTTTTGCGATAAGGAATAAAGGTACTGTAATGCATGAAGCACTTCGCCAGAACTGAAATTACATATCACATTGTGTGCATTAGAATAGAGAACACTCAACATGCTATAAGATGCGGATTTAGTTGGTGACTACACTTTTTCATTAACACCAAAAATTATTAACATTAACAGTATCTATTATTAGCATTAATTGTGTGTGCATTAGAATAGAGAACACTCAACATGCTATAAGATGCGGATTTAGTTGGTGACTACACTTTTTCATTAACACCAAAAATTATTAACATTAACAGTATCTATTATTAGCATTAATTGCAGTAATTATTCAAACATGCCACATTAAGAAGTGGATGGTTTGCAAACTACTCTCTGGAAGATCTGCACAGTGTCAATATTTCAAAATTCAAACATGTGTGAATGAGGAGCATTACTGTGGCGTTTGAAATAGATGAATATTGAATAAAGAATGCAGCTCCTTGATCTGAGTAGCCTTCCCCTCTCAACAATATCCCTTAAAGAAAAGAGTCGGCCAACTTGAACGATGGGATTTTAGCCTTGTAGACAAGAGCATTTCCACAGCTAGAATTACATTTGATTGTATTTTTCTTAATTCAGTTGTATATCTGCTTCTAATTCAATAAATTTTGCCCTGTCGATCAGATAATGCCAAACTTTGTGTGTTTTGATCGCACGTGAAGGTCGCAGGAGCAGCAATATATTGCTTATTTTTGTAATCAGCATCACTGGAATCCCACAAACACCTATGCAAAGCATAGATTTCCGAAAAGCGAACATTATTCTCCGTTCCTCACTGTATATTTCAGTTTGTCTTCACTCTACGAACACACATAACCTCAAAACTCGTGCAACTAGTGTCGCCAAAATTGGAAGACGCCGAAAGTGTTGTTTCACCGACGAGTTGCACAATCACGCGCCGCGCAAGCGCAGTGGCCGGTAGCGCAGTTGCGTGCAACCTAGTGTCGTTGTGTAAACTAGGTTTAAGCTTTAGCACCAGTGTCTACATATACTTCTATGGGAATGTTATTTATTGATACTTTTAATATGGTTGCACTATCTCTACCTTCTCATTATTACAGCTATACAGCTATGTGGTTCTGTCAATAAATCCTGTTGCATGGAATTGCCTTCTTGATATCTCAGCAGACTGATATTGTTTTGTAAATGTTTCTGAGATGTGCCCCTGCTCCGTCCGTCGACCGACAATTGGGAGCTTATTGCGGTCGATTCTCTTTTGACGGTCACGAAATGTTATTGCTTGCTTCACCTGTTATTTCGACAACCCTCGCCCCACTATTACTATCCGCCCAAGGCTGTGGTATTACATTTGCGTTTGGCATCCGATTCCGATTGTCACCGTCATAATTGTTATGGTTTACTGTCGATGTTGGCACCAATGAACTTGGCATCCACTGTACCGGATAGTTGTGATTATTCGGACTATTGTTTTAATTATAACATTGCCCTTTATTCGTTCTACGCTTGTTATTCTGATTACCGTTATTGTTGTTATATCACAGTCTAACATAACAGTCGCGACACTCACTGCTGTAAAAGCTGTTACTGTTAGACAGATGGAGCGATACTAGCGCTCCAAGCGGCGATAAGGTAAGCATAATGTCTGTTTTGCATCCATTTCGTACCATATATTTGAGTTATTTTCTTGCCTCCAAGGGATTGTGTAGAATCACATGGCATATATATTTCTAAAAATGATTGTAAAACAGACACAAGTCTGGACAAAAACCATGAATCGAGTGGCAAGTTACAACACATTCGTGAAGAAACACTTGTGACGTTGGATAGAATTGCAGCCTTCCACGATGATATCAAAAGAATATAAACACACAGATTCACACATAAGAAGTGCAAGACATATACCTCTACATGCAAATGTGATCGATAGTTCATTTATCGTTCTGTAGGCCTACTGTGTTTGTCACTGTCACCTGTTGCCACAAGTACTACCTTCATCTTTATATTATTCTAAGTGGTGCAAGCAACTGCCAAATATGTTGAAAATATTATAATGAGGTCATTACATTACATTTCACGCAAAACCAAATATTTGAATAATTTTCAATCTGTCAGTGAACAAGGTGCTAACAAAATAATGTCATCACACGAAGGAAGCAAGGAAAATTACGTGACTAACAACACAAGTGAATGAAATACATACCAAACATTACACTTTCGTAAGACACGAATAACTGCACTTAATATAACCAATTCATCGTCAAAGCAGGTCTGTGTCGACGATTCACACGAATCTGGCACTGATACATGGAGAGTTGAACTGGCTGCTTCTGTGACATAGGACTGTTTTACAGCTTTAGATGGATTCTCGAATCTTTGTGGCAGTTTCCTCTTCATCGTCAGTTGAGGTGGCTTATTTGGGATGTCAATAGGCGTGGGAAATGCATTCCACATGAGTTTATTATTGTCTGCGTTCATGAGCTGGTTTTGTTCGAAATGTAGCGAACAAAACCTAATATTAATATACAGGTAAAGTGGGTCTTTTTATAAGGTCTTCTCGTCTGCTATTAGCTAGCCATTTTCTGCTTCTAAAATGAAACATTAATCATTTATACACATGCAGTTTGCAGGTGAATCCTGACGATACAGTTTAGTAACATGATGGTATATACCTCTCAGGATCCTTAGGAAACCTAAAAAAGGGGACTATGTTATCTTCTTCCTGTTTTTGCTGCAATTTATTGCACTACAAACGCTCCCGATTGTAAAAACCATTGTAGAAATCAAAATAAACAACCACTATTCGCTTTCACGATCGCGCCGCATTCAAAGTTTAAGTTACTGGCCGCTTGTGGCACTGCTGGCGCGGTGGGCAACAAAATTGAGGCGAAGCGTCGCGACTGTTGCGTTAGACTGTGGTTATATCCTGGATGATATCGATCTTCACATCGACGTTTTTTGTTATTCGGCATCTGCCCATTTCCATTTCTCCTATTCTGTTCGCCATCTGATTCTCCTTTACTATTGTTGTTGTTCCCACAGTTGGGATTATTATTCTGGTTCTCACATTTTCTCGGCGAAAAGTTCCCATTTTCCCGGTCGCGATTCGTCCTGCATTCCTCTTATGATAAGTCTATCTCATCTAACACCGATAAATATCGTCTTCTGCAACATTAAATAATTTATCACGAATCTGATCTAGTAAGCGCAGTTTTAGAATACGTATCACATCCCGTGGCGATATGGGTTCATCCCAATATCTTGTTTTATTAATATATTTTTCAAAGTATTCCCGCAGGGTACCTTGTTTTGAATTGTACACCTGTGGACTATATACATCCATCCTAAGGCGTTCTTGCCTTTGATCAATATCGGTCTAAGAATGCCTTTTCAAATTGTACGACGCTCTGACAGTTATCTATAATTTCATTTGCCTACAGGGCAGCGTCACTCTGGATATGCGCCATTATCAATTGATTCTTTTGTCGTTCGTTCCACGCACTTGGTAAAACATTTCTTAATCCCTTTATAAATATCATGGGGAGCACCGATTTCTTTTCTGCATTGTAAGTTTGAAACTGACGGTGTTTGATTAGACTTTCGTCATTACTGTTACTTAATGTAGAAGAAGTTGCCCCCATATGATTATGTACTGGCGTACTCCTCTGTACATTTATGTCTAGTCTATCAGAGTTTACTACGAACAGATATGACCCAATTTCACTGTTTGGATTTTCGTAAGTATTTCAGCTTATTGTATCTCCGTTGTCATATTTATGCGTCTGCGAACGCGCGCCCTCTGGATTGGAAATACGTTGAGTGACCTCTTGTTGCCACAGTGGCATTGGAGATTTGTAGCTCGCTTCTGTTTTTTCACCTTCGATTTGACACTGCGATTTCGACTGCACGGCTTCACTCTATTTACAAACAGCTGCGCCGTTAGTTACTTCCTGCAAAGCACTCTTTACTTTATTCTCTATTTGTTCTGAGATATGACTTTCCTTCTCCGTTAGCCAATCTTGGAATTCCTGTTCTTCTTTCTTAGCTTGTTTGGATAAATGCTGGTCTATAGTTTCCTTTTGCACTACTTCAATGTTTTCCATATGGTTTGTAAGTTGTTCGACCTCCTCTTTTATAATGGTATGAGCCGTTTGCAACATCAGCAAATCTTGTGCTATGTTTCTAACTACTCGTATGTTCGGCAATTCATTGTATGCTAGTTTCATTTCATTTATCTCTGACCATACTTTTTATAACTGGTCATTTATATGCTCTATTAAGGCTTTGTCTCTTTCTTTCATTCCTTCTTCCCATAACCTGTCCCTTTCCTTCATTTCTTCTTCCTGTAACCTGTCCCTTTCTTTCATTTCTTCTTCCCTCAACCTGTCCTTTTCTTCCAACTTCCTAAGAAATTCCGCAAATAAGTCGGGTATCGGCGAACATACAGGCGTCGCCATCAATATATTCATTGTAATACTGCTGCTTTCTCTAGTAGCGGCTACCTGCTCTGGTACTTCCATGTGCTGACTAGATCTTGGTGATTCACTTGAAAATATTCTATCCACGTTATCACTCCTAGGATTACTAGTAACATCTACCAGCTCCGTATCCTGATCCATATCTCTTAACAACTGAGCATTCTTCTGCATATATATGTCGTGATTGTGATGTGACTCCATAACTCATCCAACTTTACCCATACTAAGAAGCAATTCACTTTCAATGGATAAAGCTACCAATATAACTACTTACTATCAATACTAGTTCTAATCTACTGTGGGAGAGTATGCTCTCAACAAAATGATTAATATCTCTCAACTCACAGTACTATCACTTGCTTATGATTACTTTCACACATACCCAATATGCCCTTTTCCACTACGCACTGTGTACCATCTACTCTCCTGCACCTTGATGATACCAAGCCTATGCATCATGAATTGGTGCTTAGTGGTCCTTAGGTTTTTCCCTTTTCCTTTTGTACGTATTTCTCTGTCCTCTCAGGGTCTATTAAGGTTCTTCTCTGGTAGACACGTTCGTAACGTTTATACATGCAATAAAATTTGTCTTGTATTAATACACATTTACACTTAAGTCATATACAAAGGTATACATAATTACTATTATCTTATCGAGCCCCAATGTTACTGGGCAGCATTTCTAACGGTTCTCTTTTAATATTCTATATTGATTTTATGCTTTCTGATACTATGTAATATAAGATGCTAGCATTAATTATTTTCTTTGCATAGGTGGCATCGTTAGAAGCAGAGTATCTTATAGGAGGTCAAAATAGATGTGTTTTCAATTTAAATGAGCTCCAGTCTCCCCACAAGATCATCATAACGGGTTTTCATCTAAATACGGTCAATGTCAAAGTTCACAGATCTATGACAAATGGTATCTCTGAAAGTATTTAAACTCTCGCAAAATTAACTCATGAAACTCTTCAGATATAAATTATATAATGTTTTAAAATGATTTTATCACTTCTGCTCTTGTGGAAACCTGTAAGAAAAGTTAATATTAAGTCCACCGCGTAATGGCGGCCAATTATTGCGTCAGCGATCACTGCTTACGTCTTCTTCAGAGTTGAAAAATACTAATTATTCTCTCTTTCTTCTATCAAAACATTGCGATTAGTGGCTGGCATGTTCTCTAAATAATACAATGAACTCACTTTTACACATATATTTCCACCAATAACCTGATACACACCTTTTTTATCATCTAGTCAAAAGAACAAAAGGAACATCTGCTAGCGTTCAACACTTCACACTGTCTCTATCTAACAATAGTAACATGAGAATCAGAAACAGCAGAAGGGAGAGTAATAAATTATCTTTTCCATATTCTGTAGTTATACAAAGATATAAATGTTTTATTTCACCATATTCGTTACTGTAATGTTGTTTATCATCGTTATTGTCTTTCCCTGCTGTAGTATCGACGGTAAATTTTTTGTAATAATTTTAGATTTTTTCACAATTGACCTTCAATATTTTTATACACACTTCACTCG